>NC_139222.1:79807551-80004183 GCF_055691185.1 Crinia signifera
ATCTGATGCTTTCATTTAAAGAACATCTTGTTTGTTACTTGGAGCCTGCAACTTCCCCTTCCACTAATTAGCCTGTTGAGGAATTTGTGCAAACACCAGCCCCTCCCCTGTACCAGCTGACCCAAACTTTCCTTTAATATTGGAAATGTTTGCAAGCCTGCTTTAAAGGCTTTGCCTGCTCTTAGCCTGCATCGTAAGCATACAACAGAAGCATGAGTTTGACTGGAGAGAAGTTCTGAAACCATCTCATCTCCTATTTTAAGAGAGATCGTGTCACTCTGCGTGTATCTGATGCTTTCATTTAAAGAACAGTCTGCATTGTGAATTGTTTTGTTACTTGGAGCCTGCAACTTCCCCCTTCCACTAATTAGCCTGTTGAGGAATTTGTGCAAACACCAGCCCCTCCCCCTGTACCAGCTGACCCAAACTTTCCTTTAATATTGGAAATGTTTGCAAGCCTGCTTTAAAGGCTTTGCCTGCTCTTAGCCTGCATCGTAAGCATGACAACAGAAGCATGAGTTTGACTGGAGAGAAGTTCTGAAACCATCTCATCTCCTATTTTACAGGTACATGAATCCCATTTGAACATCTGATGCTTTCATTTAAAGAACAGTCTGCATTGTGAATTGTTTTGTTACTTGGAGCCTGCAACTTCCCCCTTCCACTAATTAGCCTGTTGAGGAATTTGTGCAAACACCAGCCCCTCCCCCTGTACCAGCTGACCCAAACTTTCCTTTAATATTGGAAATGTTTGCAAGCCTGCTTTAAAGGCTTTGCCTGCTCTTAGCCTGCATCGTAAGCATGACAACAGAAGCATGAGTTTGACTGGAGAGAAGTTCTGAAACCATCTCATCTCCTATTTTACAGGTACATGAATCCCATTTGAACATCTGATGCTTTCATTTAAAGAACAGTCTGCATTGTGAATTGTTTTGTTACTTGGAGCCTGCAACTTCCCCCTTCCACTAATTAGCCTGTTGAGGAATTTGTGCAAACACCAGCCCCTCCCCCTGTACCAGCTGACCCAAACTTTCCTTTAATATTGGAAATGTTTGCAAGCCTGCTTTAAAGGCTTTGCCTGCTCTTAGCCTGCATCGTAAGCATGACAACAGAAGCATGAGTTTGACTGGAGAGAAGTTCTGAAACCATCTCATCTCCTATTTTACAGGTACATGAATCCCATTTGAACATCTGATGCTTTCATTTAAAGAACAGTCTGCATTGTGAATTGTTTTGTTACTTGGAGCCTGCAACTTCCCCCTTCCACTAATTAGCCTGTTGAGGAATTTGTGCAAACACCAGCCCCTCCCCCTGTACCAGCTGACCCAAACTTTCCTTTAATATTGGAAATGTTTGCAAGCCTGCTTTAAAGGCTTTGCCTGCTCTTAGCCTGCATCGTAAGCATGACAACAGAAGCATGAGTTTGACTGGAGAGAAGTTCTGAAACCATCTCATCTCCTATTTTACAGGTACATGAATCCCATTTGAACATCTGATGCTTTCATTTAAAGAACAGTCTGCATTGTGAATTGTTTTGTTACTTGGAGCCTGCAACTTCCCCCTTCCACTAATTAGCCTGTTGAGGAATTTGTGCAAACACCAGCCCCTCCCCCTGTACCAGCTGACCCAAACTTTCCTTTAATATTGGAAATGTTTGCAAGCCTGCTTTAAAGGCTTTGCCTGCTCTTAGCCTGCATCGTAAGCATGACAACAGAAGCATGAGTTTGACTGGAGAGAAGTTCTGAAACCATCTCATCTCCTATTTTACAGGTACATGAATCCCATTTGAACATCTGATGCTTTCATTTAAAGAACAGTCTGCATTGTGAATTGTTTTGTTACTTGGAGCCTGCAACTTCCCCCTTCCACTAATTAGCCTGTTGAGGAATTTGTGCAAACACCAGCCCCTCCCCCTGTACCAGCTGACCCAAACTTTCCTTTAATATTGGAAATGTTTGCAAGCCTGCTTTAAAGGCTTTGCCTGCTCTTAGCCTGCATCGTAAGCATGACAACAGAAGCATGAGTTTGACTGGAGAGAAGTTCTGAAACCATCTCATCTCCTATTTTACAGGTACATGAATCCCATTTGAACATCTGATGCTTTCATTTAAAGAACAGTCTGCATTGTGAATTGTTTTGTTACTTGGAGCCTGCAACTTCCCCCTTCCACTAATTAGCCTGTTGAGGAATTTGTGCAAACACCAGCCCCTCCCCCTGTACCAGCTGACCCAAACTTTCCTTTAATATTGGAAATGTTTGCAAGCCTGCTTTAAAGGCTTTGCCTGCTCTTAGCCTGCATCGTAAGCATGACAACAGAAGCATGAGTTTGACTGGAGAGAAGTTCTGAAACCATCTCATCTCCTATTTTACAGGTACATGAATCCCATTTGAACATCTGATGCTTTCATTTAAAGAACAGTCTGCATTGTGAATTGTTTTGTTACTTGGAGCCTGCAACTTCCCCCTTCCACTAATTAGCCTGTTGAGGAATTTGTGCAAACACCAGCCCCTCCCCCTGTACCAGCTGACCCAAACTTTCCTTTAATATTGGAAATGTTTGCAAGCCTGCTTTAAAGGCTTTGCCTGCTCTTAGCCTGCATCGTAAGCATGACAACAGAAGCATGAGTTTGACTGGAGAGAAGTTCTGAAACCATCTCATCTCCTATTTTACAGGTACATGAATCCCATTTGAACATCTGATGCTTTCATTTAAAGAACAGTCTGCATTGTGAATTGTTTTGTTACTTGGAGCCTGCAACTTCCCCCTTCCACTAATTAGCCTGTTGAGGAATTTGTGCAAACACCAGCCCCTCCCCCTGTACCAGCTGACCCAAACTTTCCTTTAATATTGGAAATGTTTGCAAGCCTGCTTTAAAGGCTTTGCCTGCTCTTAGCCTGCATCGTAAGCATGACAACAGAAGCATGAGTTTGACTGGAGAGAAGTTCTGAAACCATCTCATCTCCTATTTTACAGGTACATGAATCCCATTTGAACATCTGATGCTTTCATTTAAAGAACAGTCTGCATTGTGAATTGTTTTGTTACTTGGAGCCTGCAACTTCCCCCTTCCACTAATTAGCCTGTTGAGGAATTTGTGCAAACACCAGCCCCTCCCCCTGTACCAGCTGACCCAAACTTTCCTTTAATATTGGAAATGTTTGCAAGCCTGCTTTAAAGGCTTTGCCTGCTCTTAGCCTGCATCGTAAGCATGACAACAGAAGCATGAGTTTGACTGGAGAGAAGTTCTGAAACCATCTCATCTCCTATTTTACAGGTACATGAATCCCATTTGAACATCTGATGCTTTCATTTAAAGAACAGTCTGCATTGTGAATTGTTTTGTTACTTGGAGCCTGCAACTTCCCCCTTCCACTAATTAGCCTGTTGAGGAATTTGTGCAAACACCAGCCCCTCCCCCTGTACCAGCTGACCCAAACTTTCCTTTAATATTGGAAATGTTTGCAAGCCTGCTTTAAAGGCTTTGCCTGCTCTTAGCCTGCATCGTAAGCATGACAACAGAAGCATGAGTTTGACTGGAGAGAAGTTCTGAAACCATCTCATCTCCTATTTTACAGGTACATGAATCCCATTTGAACATCTGATGCTTTCATTTAAAGAACAGTCTGCATTGTGAATTGTTTTGTTACTTGGAGCCTGCAACTTCCCCCTTCCACTAATTAGCCTGTTGAGGAATTTGTGCAAACACCAGCCCCTCCCCCTGTACCAGCTGACCCAAACTTTCCTTTAATATTGGAAATGTTTGCAAGCCTGCTTTAAAGGCTTTGCCTGCTCTTAGCCTGCATCGTAAGCATGACAACAGAAGCATGAGTTTGACTGGAGAGAAGTTCTGAAACCATCTCATCTCCTATTTTACAGGTACATGAATCCCATTTGAACATCTGATGCTTTCATTTAAAGAACAGTCTGCATTGTGAATTGTTTTGTTACTTGGAGCCTGCAACTTCCCCCTTCCACTAATTAGCCTGTTGAGGAATTTGTGCAAACACCAGCCCCTCCCCCTGTACCAGCTGACCCAAACTTTCCTTTAATATTGGAAATGTTTGCAAGCCTGCTTTAAAGGCTTTGCCTGCTCTTAGCCTGCATCGTAAGCATGACAACAGAAGCATGAGTTTGACTGGAGAGAAGTTCTGAAACCATCTCATCTCCTATTTTACAGGTACATGAATCCCATTTGAACATCTGATGCTTTCATTTAAAGAACAGTCTGCATTGTGAATTGTTTTGTTACTTGGAGCCTGCAACTTCCCCCTTCCACTAATTAGCCTGTTGAGGAATTTGTGCAAACACCAGCCCCTCCCCCTGTACCAGCTGACCCAAACTTTCCTTTAATATTGGAAATGTTTGCAAGCCTGCTTTAAAGGCTTTGCCTGCTCTTAGCCTGCATCGTAAGCATGACAACAGAAGCATGAGTTTGACTGGAGAGAAGTTCTGAAACCATCTCATCTCCTATTTTACAGGTACATGAATCCCATTTGAACATCTGATGCTTTCATTTAAAGAACAGTCTGCATTGTGAATTGTTTTGTTACTTGGAGCCTGCAACTTCCCCCTTCCACTAATTAGCCTGTTGAGGAATTTGTGCAAACACCAGCCCCTCCCCCTGTACCAGCTGACCCAAACTTTCCTTTAATATTGGAAATGTTTGCAAGCCTGCTTTAAAGGCTTTGCCTGCTCTTAGCCTGCATCGTAAGCATGACAACAGAAGCATGAGTTTGACTGGAGAGAAGTTCTGAAACCATCTCATCTCCTATTTTACAGGTACATGAATCCCATTTGAACATCTGATGCTTTCATTTAAAGAACAGTCTGCATTGTGAATTGTTTTGTTACTTGGAGCCTGCAACTTCCCCCTTCCACTAATTAGCCTGTTGAGGAATTTGTGCAAACACCAGCCCCTCCCCCTGTACCAGCTGACCCAAACTTTCCTTTAATATTGGAAATGTTTGCAAGCCTGCTTTAAAGGCTTTGCCTGCTCTTAGCCTGCATCGTAAGCATGACAACAGAAGCATGAGTTTGACTGGAGAGAAGTTCTGAAACCATCTCATCTCCTATTTTACAGGTACATGAATCCCATTTGAACATCTGATGCTTTCATTTAAAGAACAGTCTGCATTGTGAATTGTTTTGTTACTTGGAGCCTGCAACTTCCCCCTTCCACTAATTAGCCTGTTGAGGAATTTGTGCAAACACCAGCCCCTCCCCCTGTACCAGCTGACCCAAACTTTCCTTTAATATTGGAAATGTTTGCAAGCCTGCTTTAAAGGCTTTGCCTGCTCTTAGCCTGCATCGTAAGCATGACAACAGAAGCATGAGTTTGACTGGAGAGAAGTTCTGAAACCATCTCATCTCCTATTTTACAGGTACATGAATCCCATTTGAACATCTGATGCTTTCATTTAAAGAACAGTCTGCATTGTGAATTGTTTTGTTACTTGGAGCCTGCAACTTCCCCCTTCCACTAATTAGCCTGTTGAGGAATTTGTGCAAACACCAGCCCCTCCCCCTGTACCAGCTGACCCAAACTTTCCTTTAATATTGGAAATGTTTGCAAGCCTGCTTTAAAGGCTTTGCCTGCTCTTAGCCTGCATCGTAAGCATGACAACAGAAGCATGAGTTTGACTGGAGAGAAGTTCTGAAACCATCTCATCTCCTATTTTACAGGTACATGAATCCCATTTGAACATCTGATGCTTTCATTTAAAGAACAGTCTGCATTGTGAATTGTTTTGTTACTTGGAGCCTGCAACTTCCCCCTTCCACTAATTAGCCTGTTGAGGAATTTGTGCAAACACCAGCCCCTCCCCCTGTACCAGCTGACCCAAACTTTCCTTTAATATTGGAAATGTTTGCAAGCCTGCTTTAAAGGCTTTGCCTGCTCTTAGCCTGCATCGTAAGCATGACAACAGAAGCATGAGTTTGACTGGAGAGAAGTTCTGAAACCATCTCATCTCCTATTTTACAGGTACATGAATCCCATTTGAACATCTGATGCTTTCATTTAAAGAACAGTCTGCATTGTGAATTGTTTTGTTACTTGGAGCCTGCAACTTCCCCCTTCCACTAATTAGCCTGTTGAGGAATTTGTGCAAACACCAGCCCCTCCCCCTGTACCAGCTGACCCAAACTTTCCTTTAATATTGGAAATGTTTGCAAGCCTGCTTTAAAGGCTTTGCCTGCTCTTAGCCTGCATCGTAAGCATGACAACAGAAGCATGAGTTTGACTGGAGAGAAGTTCTGAAACCATCTCATCTCCTATTTTACAGGTACATGAATCCCATTTGAACATCTGATGCTTTCATTTAAAGAACAGTCTGCATTGTGAATTGTTTTGTTACTTGGAGCCTGCAACTTCCCCCTTCCACTAATTAGCCTGTTGAGGAATTTGTGCAAACACCAGCCCCTCCCCCTGTACCAGCTGACCCAAACTTTCCTTTAATATTGGAAATGTTTGCAAGCCTGCTTTAAAGGCTTTGCCTGCTCTTAGCCTGCATCGTAAGCATGACAACAGAAGCATGAGTTTGACTGGAGAGAAGTTCTGAAACCATCTCATCTCCTATTTTACAGGTACATGAATCCCATTTGAACATCTGATGCTTTCATTTAAAGAACAGTCTGCATTGTGAATTGTTTTGTTACTTGGAGCCTGCAACTTCCCCCTTCCACTAATTAGCCTGTTGAGGAATTTGTGCAAACACCAGCCCCTCCCCCTGTACCAGCTGACCCAAACTTTCCTTTAATATTGGAAATGTTTGCAAGCCTGCTTTAAAGGCTTTGCCTGCTCTTAGCCTGCATCGTAAGCATGACAACAGAAGCATGAGTTTGACTGGAGAGAAGTTCTGAAACCATCTCATCTCCTATTTTACAGGTACATGAATCCCATTTGAACATCTGATGCTTTCATTTAAAGAACAGTCTGCATTGTGAATTGTTTTGTTACTTGGAGCCTGCAACTTCCCCCTTCCACTAATTAGCCTGTTGAGGAATTTGTGCAAACACCAGCCCCTCCCCCTGTACCAGCTGACCCAAACTTTCCTTTAATATTGGAAATGTTTGCAAGCCTGCTTTAAAGGCTTTGCCTGCTCTTAGCCTGCATCGTAAGCATGACAACAGAAGCATGAGTTTGACTGGAGAGAAGTTCTGAAACCATCTCATCTCCTATTTTACAGGTACATGAATCCCATTTGAACATCTGATGCTTTCATTTAAAGAACAGTCTGCATTGTGAATTGTTTTGTTACTTGGAGCCTGCAACTTCCCCCTTCCACTAATTAGCCTGTTGAGGAATTTGTGCAAACACCAGCCCCTCCCCCTGTACCAGCTGACCCAAACTTTCCTTTAATATTGGAAATGTTTGCAAGCCTGCTTTAAAGGCTTTGCCTGCTCTTAGCCTGCATCGTAAGCATGACAACAGAAGCATGAGTTTGACTGGAGAGAAGTTCTGAAACCATCTCATCTCCTATTTTACAGGTACATGAATCCCATTTGAACATCTGATGCTTTCATTTAAAGAACAGTCTGCATTGTGAATTGTTTTGTTACTTGGAGCCTGCAACTTCCCCCTTCCACTAATTAGCCTGTTGAGGAATTTGTGCAAACACCAGCCCCTCCCCCTGTACCAGCTGACCCAAACTTTCCTTTAATATTGGAAATGTTTGCAAGCCTGCTTTAAAGGCTTTGCCTGCTCTTAGCCTGCATCGTAAGCATGACAACAGAAGCATGAGTTTGACTGGAGAGAAGTTCTGAAACCATCTCATCTCCTATTTTACAGGTACATGAATCCCATTTGAACATCTGATGCTTTCATTTAAAGAACAGTCTGCATTGTGAATTGTTTTGTTACTTGGAGCCTGCAACTTCCCCCTTCCACTAATTAGCCTGTTGAGGAATTTGTGCAAACACCAGCCCCTCCCCCTGTACCAGCTGACCCAAACTTTCCTTTAATATTGGAAATGTTTGCAAGCCTGCTTTAAAGGCTTTGCCTGCTCTTAGCCTGCATCGTAAGCATGACAACAGAAGCATGAGTTTGACTGGAGAGAAGTTCTGAAACCATCTCATCTCCTATTTTACAGGTACATGAATCCCATTTGAACATCTGATGCTTTCATTTAAAGAACAGTCTGCATTGTGAATTGTTTTGTTACTTGGAGCCTGCAACTTCCCCCTTCCACTAATTAGCCTGTTGAGGAATTTGTGCAAACACCAGCCCCTCCCCCTGTACCAGCTGACCCAAACTTTCCTTTAATATTGGAAATGTTTGCAAGCCTGCTTTAAAGGCTTTGCCTGCTCTTAGCCTGCATCGTAAGCATGACAACAGAAGCATGAGTTTGACTGGAGAGAAGTTCTGAAACCATCTCATCTCCTATTTTACAGGTACATGAATCCCATTTGAACATCTGATGCTTTCATTTAAAGAACAGTCTGCATTGTGAATTGTTTTGTTACTTGGAGCCTGCAACTTCCCCCTTCCACTAATTAGCCTGTTGAGGAATTTGTGCAAACACCAGCCCCTCCCCCTGTACCAGCTGACCCAAACTTTCCTTTAATATTGGAAATGTTTGCAAGCCTGCTTTAAAGGCTTTGCCTGCTCTTAGCCTGCATCGTAAGCATGACAACAGAAGCATGAGTTTGACTGGAGAGAAGTTCTGAAACCATCTCATCTCCTATTTTACAGGTACATGAATCCCATTTGAACATCTGATGCTTTCATTTAAAGAACAGTCTGCATTGTGAATTGTTTTGTTACTTGGAGCCTGCAACTTCCCCCTTCCACTAATTAGCCTGTTGAGGAATTTGTGCAAACACCAGCCCCTCCCCCTGTACCAGCTGACCCAAACTTTCCTTTAATATTGGAAATGTTTGCAAGCCTGCTTTAAAGGCTTTGCCTGCTCTTAGCCTGCATCGTAAGCATGACAACAGAAGCATGAGTTTGACTGGAGAGAAGTTCTGAAACCATCTCATCTCCTATTTTACAGGTACATGAATCCCATTTGAACATCTGATGCTTTCATTTAAAGAACAGTCTGCATTGTGAATTGTTTTGTTACTTGGAGCCTGCAACTTCCCCCTTCCACTAATTAGCCTGTTGAGGAATTTGTGCAAACACCAGCCCCTCCCCCTGTACCAGCTGACCCAAACTTTCCTTTAATATTGGAAATGTTTGCAAGCCTGCTTTAAAGGCTTTGCCTGCTCTTAGCCTGCATCGTAAGCATGACAACAGAAGCATGAGTTTGACTGGAGAGAAGTTCTGAAACCATCTCATCTCCTATTTTACAGGTACATGAATCCCATTTGAACATCTGATGCTTTCATTTAAAGAACAGTCTGCATTGTGAATTGTTTTGTTACTTGGAGCCTGCAACTTCCCCCTTCCACTAATTAGCCTGTTGAGGAATTTGTGCAAACACCAGCCCCTCCCCCTGTACCAGCTGACCCAAACTTTCCTTTAATATTGGAAATGTTTGCAAGCCTGCTTTAAAGGCTTTGCCTGCTCTTAGCCTGCATCGTAAGCATGACAACAGAAGCATGAGTTTGACTGGAGAGAAGTTCTGAAACCATCTCATCTCCTATTTTACAGGTACATGAATCCCATTTGAACATCTGATGCTTTCATTTAAAGAACAGTCTGCATTGTGAATTGTTTTGTTACTTGGAGCCTGCAACTTCCCCCTTCCACTAATTAGCCTGTTGAGGAAT
Source organism: Crinia signifera (assembly GCF_055691185.1). NCBI lineage: Eukaryota > Metazoa > Chordata > Amphibia > Anura > Myobatrachidae > Crinia > Crinia signifera. The sequence continues at coordinate 79,817,267 of NC_139222.1, forward strand.
TTGTGCAAACACCAGCCCCTCCCCCTGTACCAGCTGACCCAAACTTTCCTTTAATATTGGAAATGTTTGCAAGCCTGCTTTAAAGGCTTTGCCTGCTCTTAGCCTGCATCGTAAGCATGACAACAGAAGCATGAGTTTGACTGGAGAGAAGTTCTGAAACCATCTCATCTCCTATTTTACAGGTACATGAATCCCATTTGAACATCTGATGCTTTCATTTAAAGAACAGTCTGCATTGTGAATTGTTTTGTTACTTGGAGCCTGCAACTTCCCCCTTCCACTAATTAGCCTGTTGAGGAATTTGTGCAAACACCAGCCCCTCCCCCTGTACCAGCTGACCCAAACTTTCCTTTAATATTGGAAATGTTTGCAAGCCTGCTTTAAAGGCTTTGCCTGCTCTTAGCCTGCATCGTAAGCATGACAACAGAAGCATGAGTTTGACTGGAGAGAAGTTCTGAAACCATCTCATCTCCTATTTTACAGGTACATGAATCCCATTTGAACATCTGATGCTTTCATTTAAAGAACAGTCTGCATTGTGAATTGTTTTGTTACTTGGAGCCTGCAACTTCCCCCTTCCACTAATTAGCCTGTTGAGGAATTTGTGCAAACACCAGCCCCTCCCCCTGTACCAGCTGACCCAAACTTTCCTTTAATATTGGAAATGTTTGCAAGCCTGCTTTAAAGGCTTTGCCTGCTCTTAGCCTGCATCGTAAGCATGACAACAGAAGCATGAGTTTGACTGGAGAGAAGTTCTGAAACCATCTCATCTCCTATTTTACAGGTACATGAATCCCATTTGAACATCTGATGCTTTCATTTAAAGAACAGTCTGCATTGTGAATTGTTTTGTTACTTGGAGCCTGCAACTTCCCCCTTCCACTAATTAGCCTGTTGAGGAATTTGTGCAAACACCAGCCCCTCCCCCTGTACCAGCTGACCCAAACTTTCCTTTAATATTGGAAATGTTTGCAAGCCTGCTTTAAAGGCTTTGCCTGCTCTTAGCCTGCATCGTAAGCATGACAACAGAAGCATGAGTTTGACTGGAGAGAAGTTCTGAAACCATCTCATCTCCTATTTTACAGGTACATGAATCCCATTTGAACATCTGATGCTTTCATTTAAAGAACAGTCTGCATTGTGAATTGTTTTGTTACTTGGAGCCTGCAACTTCCCCCTTCCACTAATTAGCCTGTTGAGGAATTTGTGCAAACACCAGCCCCTCCCCCTGTACCAGCTGACCCAAACTTTCCTTTAATATTGGAAATGTTTGCAAGCCTGCTTTAAAGGCTTTGCCTGCTCTTAGCCTGCATCGTAAGCATGACAACAGAAGCATGAGTTTGACTGGAGAGAAGTTCTGAAACCATCTCATCTCCTATTTTACAGGTACATGAATCCCATTTGAACATCTGATGCTTTCATTTAAAGAACAGTCTGCATTGTGAATTGTTTTGTTACTTGGAGCCTGCAACTTCCCCCTTCCACTAATTAGCCTGTTGAGGAATTTGTGCAAACACCAGCCCCTCCCCCTGTACCAGCTGACCCAAACTTTCCTTTAATATTGGAAATGTTTGCAAGCCTGCTTTAAAGGCTTTGCCTGCTCTTAGCCTGCATCGTAAGCATGACAACAGAAGCATGAGTTTGACTGGAGAGAAGTTCTGAAACCATCTCATCTCCTATTTTACAGGTACATGAATCCCATTTGAACATCTGATGCTTTCATTTAAAGAACAGTCTGCATTGTGAATTGTTTTGTTACTTGGAGCCTGCAACTTCCCCCTTCCACTAATTAGCCTGTTGAGGAATTTGTGCAAACACCAGCCCCTCCCCCTGTACCAGCTGACCCAAACTTTCCTTTAATATTGGAAATGTTTGCAAGCCTGCTTTAAAGGCTTTGCCTGCTCTTAGCCTGCATCGTAAGCATGACAACAGAAGCATGAGTTTGACTGGAGAGAAGTTCTGAAACCATCTCATCTCCTATTTTACAGGTACATGAATCCCATTTGAACATCTGATGCTTTCATTTAAAGAACAGTCTGCATTGTGAATTGTTTTGTTACTTGGAGCCTGCAACTTCCCCCTTCCACTAATTAGCCTGTTGAGGAATTTGTGCAAACACCAGCCCCTCCCCCTGTACCAGCTGACCCAAACTTTCCTTTAATATTGGAAATGTTTGCAAGCCTGCTTTAAAGGCTTTGCCTGCTCTTAGCCTGCATCGTAAGCATGACAACAGAAGCATGAGTTTGACTGGAGAGAAGTTCTGAAACCATCTCATCTCCTATTTTACAGGTACATGAATCCCATTTGAACATCTGATGCTTTCATTTAAAGAACAGTCTGCATTGTGAATTGTTTTGTTACTTGGAGCCTGCAACTTCCCCCTTCCACTAATTAGCCTGTTGAGGAATTTGTGCAAACACCAGCCCCTCCCCCTGTACCAGCTGACCCAAACTTTCCTTTAATATTGGAAATGTTTGCAAGCCTGCTTTAAAGGCTTTGCCTGCTCTTAGCCTGCATCGTAAGCATGACAACAGAAGCATGAGTTTGACTGGAGAGAAGTTCTGAAACCATCTCATCTCCTATTTTACAGGTACATGAATCCCATTTGAACATCTGATGCTTTCATTTAAAGAACAGTCTGCATTGTGAATTGTTTTGTTACTTGGAGCCTGCAACTTCCCCCTTCCACTAATTAGCCTGTTGAGGAATTTGTGCAAACACCAGCCCCTCCCCCTGTACCAGCTGACCCAAACTTTCCTTTAATATTGGAAATGTTTGCAAGCCTGCTTTAAAGGCTTTGCCTGCTCTTAGCCTGCATCGTAAGCATGACAACAGAAGCATGAGTTTGACTGGAGAGAAGTTCTGAAACCATCTCATCTCCTATTTTACAGGTACATGAATCCCATTTGAACATCTGATGCTTTCATTTAAAGAACAGTCTGCATTGTGAATTGTTTTGTTACTTGGAGCCTGCAACTTCCCCCTTCCACTAATTAGCCTGTTGAGGAATTTGTGCAAACACCAGCCCCTCCCCCTGTACCAGCTGACCCAAACTTTCCTTTAATATTGGAAATGTTTGCAAGCCTGCTTTAAAGGCTTTGCCTGCTCTTAGCCTGCATCGTAAGCATGACAACAGAAGCATGAGTTTGACTGGAGTTTGGACTGGATTTGGACTTACACCCGCACATGGCATCATTTTATTTTTCACCAATTACCATCTCTCTCAGCCTCTAAGCCGATGAAAGCTATGTATTTTCTTTGTTTACTGTCTCTTTACAATGATTTGTACCATGTACCTCCGTAACCACTGTTTGCAAAGCCTGTATGCTGTACCATCACTAGTTGCACACCCGTTGAACAACAAGCTGGCAGGGTGTGCCAGCTTTGGAAGAAAAGTGCTGCATCCGGTTAAACTCATGCTTCCGTTGCCATGAAAATAATATTATTACTGCTGCCTTTGAGCAGCATGATCAAGATGGCGCCGCTGATGGCTGCCTAGGAGCTGTGCAGCTCAGCCAAATATGTTCCATGTGTGATAACTGTACTGTCTCTCTGCTTGTATTGTTACCTACCTGGCTGTTTCTGTGACCAGTGGCGCCGCTGATGGCTGCCTAGGCGCTGTTCAGCTTGGTGGGTATGTGCTCCCTATGTGATAACTGTACTTAATGTTACCTTCCTGGCTGTTGGCAGCGACCAGTGGCGCCGCTGATGGCTGCCTAGGCGCTGTGCAGCTCGGAGGGTATGTGCTCCCTATGTGATAACTGTACTTAATGTTACCTTCCTGGCTGTTGCAGCGACCAGTGGCGCCGCTGATGGCTGCCTAGGCGCTGTGCAGCTCGGCGGGTATGTGTTCCCCACATGTAATGTCTTAATGTAATGTATGTAATGCCTTCACCCCCCCACCTTCATCCCTGCTTGATGCTGCACTGTAAATCCACAAAAAATTCCTAGTGTGCGCAAGCATACATGGCCAATAAAGTTGATTCTGATTCTGATTCTGATTCTATAAGGTTTCAAACTGCTTAGCATGCCACACTATCTATCCACGACTGGCAGAAAGTACGTATCACCGGTCTGCTAAGTGTTAAGTTCAGCATGGTCATTTCATTGCATACATTAGGTGTCCCCCAAATTGTGTGCAATAGGTGTGTTTACACTGAACATTCAGGAAGCAACTGTGTCAATATCTCATTGACAATGAAAAATAAATAAAAAATTATCAGAATATTCGGTACTTGTTTCCTAGCACGGCACCCATCGGGTCCCATCGCATAACTTAACTTAAGATATGCGATGGGACCCGACCGACCCGATTTCGGGCTTTTTTTTAAAGGTTTCCTGACAAATGTAAAATCGGGGCCATCGCATGCCATTATAATGGCATGCGATGCGACCGACCGATTTTCCATTGTAAGCATTGTATGTAATGTTAAATTCCTATGTAAAATCGGGTCCATTGTATGTCCATTATAATGGCATACAATGCGACCAATGCGATGGACCTGATTTTACATAGGAACCAATGTTAAATGGCCCACCATACCCAATTTTTGATAGAAATTACCCATCAGGGTGGGTATACGATGTCAAACGCCACCCCACGATGAACGCCAAACCGAAGTGTGGCGAGCGCAGCGGTACGAGTCCTCCAACCTTTTCATCTATCGTGGGGGTGGAGTTGATTTTTATATAGTGTGGCGAGCGCAGCGAGCCACCGAGCCCCGCGAGGGGACGCGTAATACCTGTAAAGTACCGAATATTCCATATTTTGGATATGGGAAATTCAACCTGTACCAGATACACTCTGGTCCCAGCAAGACATGAATCCCTCCCCCATCCCCTATAATATGAATGTCATCTATAGAACAAAAGATGCAGTGATTACCAAGGCAGCTGGACATGTTGCACATAGATAGTGTGGGGGCATGGTGGCATTTGCCAAAAGTGCCAGATAGAGATTCCAGCAAATAGGTATCTATACTCCATCGCACTGTTTTTTTAGGCCGCATTGCATCACATAACTCTAAGAGAAAGATAAATAGATAGATAGATATGCATATTAATTAGAAAAGTTGTTTTGGATGGTATTTGCTCAGTGATAGTGAACAATCAGCCATAGCCATCACTGATACTAATTAGAATCTGTTACCAGGCTAATGGGGAATACACACGTCGCGGTCCCCTGACATTTCAGCGATCTCACTAGATTGCTTAGAAAATGCTACTACATCGCTCCGTGTGTAGGGCACATAGCGATAGTGATGCGCGACCCCGTGGGTTGCTATTGCCCCGGCAAGTAATATCCAGCACGCTAGATAAATCAAATGAATTCCCAGGGTCAGGGCCAGTGTTCTCACAGAAAACACTGGCCCTACAGATCGCTCAGCAGCACATCACTGTGCGCTGATTGATCTGAGTGATATAGCATCGCTCATCTCCTCGTGTGTAGGCCGCATAAGAAGTCTACGTACAAAAACTGTACCAAGGGGTTTATTTACTAATATGGGAGTTATATTGAAGATGACATTTTGCAATGGGTATAAAAAAAAATCAAATTTTATCTATTATCTTCTAGAAAGTACTAAATAATTAAGAAGTAGAATCTGATTAGTTGCTATGGGCAACATGCCATCTTCAATAGAACTCCCATCTTTGTAAAAAAAAAAAATATACCTTAGAGAGTGATATAGTGGATGGAGATAAAGTGCCAGCCAAACAGCATCTATCTCCCATGTTACAGGAGGTTTGAAAGATGACAGGACCTGATTGGCTAATATTTTATCTCCATCCACTGAAGAGACGCTGCATAGCAGTGAACCGTTCAGGCTGCCCAGCAACTTGGCTCCGACCCAGGTAAAATGCTCCTTTTGGTACTTGTTTCCTAGCACGGCGCCCCCGATTTTGATCGATGCAATGAGATTTTTAATTGTACAAGCACCCTAATGGGTGCTTACAAAGTTAAATGCACCCCCATTGTCAACGCCACCCCGAAGCACGGCGAGCGCAGCAAGCCCGCGAGGGGCGGCAGTACGCGTCCTCCAACCTTTTCATACCCCCACTATCCACGTCGGTGTGGAGTTGATTTTAGATAGTGTGGCACGCGCAACGAGCCCGAAGCGTGGCGAGCGAACAAGGATTACTTTACATGTATTCTGCGTCCCCTCGCCACACTTCGGGCTCGTATTCCGCGTCCGCTCGCCATGCTTCAGGCTCGGTGGCTCGCTGCGCTCGCCACACTATCTAAAATCAACTCCATGCCAACGTGGATAGAGGGAGTATGAAAAGGTCGGAGGACGCGTACCGCCGCCCCGCTTCGCTCGTCACGCTTCGAGTTGGCGATATTTCATTGTACAAGCACTCCTGTTAATTTAATGGGAAGATCGCATCGCACACCACATAATACGGTATGCCATGGGCGCCGTGCTAGGAAACAAGTACCCTCCTTTTAACCGGGTCAGAATGCCAGGTTGCTGGACTCTGGTATTTTAAATCGGTGGTGGTCGGACCTGGGTTATTTGCGTGGCGTGATAGGGGTAAAAGATTGCAGAAATAACCGAGGTTATTGCCGGGGTCGACCTATATCATGTCACATTACGACAATCTTCCCCAAAAAATAACCCAGGTCAAGCAATCCACACTGGGTAGCGACCAAGTTTATATATGGTAATGACCTGGGCGCAACATAAACAGGTAACCCAGGACATCTGAGCCTTTTCCAGTTTACAACATGTGGAAGGCCAGATTTTCTGGTGCTTGGAGAGGATGACACCGAGACTGCACCTGTGGGCAGTGTAAAAGGGACAGACCCAGGAAACCATGGTCAGAGCCGTAGTCCAACCAGTTTCTGAACTGTCCACATCCAGGTTGGAGCTGTGCACAAAGGCCCTTATTCTGGTTCACTCAAGGGCAATTTCTTCTCAAATGGACAAAACCAAGTGTACTGCAGGTGGGGCAGATGTAACTTGTGCAGAGAGAATTAGATTTGGGTGGGGTTTTACTTGTGAGATCTATATTACAGTGTAAAAATAAAGCAGTCAGTATTTTCCCTGCACAGAATCAAAATAACTCACCCAAATCTACATCTCTGCAAATATTACATCTGCTCCCCCCACATTCAAAATGTAGCCATGCAATTACCTAACCTAGTGGTTTGCAAACTGTATTCTGTGGCACCCTGGAGTGCCTCACCTCACTTACACCCCTTTCACAATAGAAAATGCAGGGACTTACCCAGGAATACGGTCCCAGGATCATGCCGGGACATTGCCAGGTTGGCCCCTTTCACACCAGGCAGGGGGGTGTCCCCATAGCGGCGGTGGGTGGGGTCATCAAGCAGTTCCGTGTACCAGCAGCAGGGGGTGGGCTCCGTGTCCCCATAGCAACAGGTAGACGGCACCGGCAGCTCAGTGTCCCCACAGCGACGGGAGGGAGGCGGCAGCCGGGAGCTCTGTGTCCCCACAGCGACGGGCGGGGGGTTCGGCACCCGGCACCTCCATGTCCCCAGAGCAACAGACAGGGACATAGCAGCAGCAGCAGGTTCCTGTCCAGGACCAGGAAGCCAGGTAAGTACCTTTCACGCTGGCCAGTATCCCGGGCAGGTCACGGGAGCGACCCTGCTAGCTTTATTTTAATGATTGGCAGCCACCAGAACTGGTTTTGTCTAACCTTTCACACCTGCGCCAGTCGCGGGTTGTTCCCGGGCCCAACCCGGGAATTTAGGCTGGTGTGAAAGGGGTATTACAGGGATGCCTCGGGTTGGGGATCCAGGAGTAATACATATTATTCATGATTAATGTATTAATTAGACAGAACCAGTTTTGGTGGCTGCCAGTCATAAAAAAAAAAAAAACAATATAATTAAACCCATGGATGACAGAATGTACTTAATTTAATACTTCTTTCTAATGGTGTGTACACACGGCAGATACTGCCCTGAGATGCGAGCCCCATCGCGATCAGATCACATCGGGACTCGCATCTCACGGCATGACAGAGGGGCACAATTGACAGTATATAGTGCGGATCTGCACTATATAGTGTTGCCTGCCCTCTCTATCTGGCTGCCGATATGCACTCACACGGGAGCGCACATCAGCAGCGCATCGGGCTCGCAAGCCCTAAAAAAGCATGCGATTTGGCTTCCGATGTTCCCTATATCGGGAACATCGGAAGCCAAATCTAACCGTGTGTACACACTATAAATGTACCAATCAGGAACTTCTGACCTAATGATGCAGCGAAAAAAAAAATTCTGATACTCTAGGGCGCCAGGGTTTTAAAAAGGTTTGGGATCCCCTTCACCAACCAGCAACTGGCACACTGACCCCATCAGCTGAATCCAAGAAGCAAGAGCTGCAGCTCCCTGGCATCCACAGTTTGCAGAAGTCACATACTGTATACACAAAGTGTGACAGTATATACAGAAGTCACTAATTTAGACGACTGTCCATATGCAGAAAGAAAGGGCAAGTACAGTACACTGATGTTAACAGAAACAGGACATGACACATTAAGGTGTGTTTGTGAGATGATACAACCCTTGACAGCAAATCTAATTGTAATGTTATTAGATAATAGGTTAGCAAATCTTTCAATGATTGTACTGTAATAAACATACAATTATTGTTTTACTTATCCAACCAACTAATATCACGCAAATTCATTTAAAGCGCCCCAAGAAAGAAAAATGATGAACGGGGAAAATGAATCAAATTAAAAAGTGGAGACGTTGCCTATAACAGTGGTTCTCAACCTCAGTCCTCAAGTACCCCCAACAGTGCATGTTTTCCATGTCTCCACTCAGAATCACAGGGGAAATAATTAGCTCCACCTGCGATATTTTTAAATGTGTCAGTGAATAATGAGTGCACCTGTGCAACTGCCAGGATACCTGGAAAATGTGCACTGTTGTGGTTCTTGAGGACCGAGGTTGAGAACCACTGGTCTATAGCAACCAATTACCTTGTAGCTAGCATTTAACATGTACATTCTCTAAAGTGATAGGTAGAAGTTGCGCTCTTCAGAATGTTCTGTAATAGGGGGAGCAGGCCCCAGATGCTGGCGGAGCCTGTAGTTGCACCCCCATTAACGCTTACACCATTGTGTAAAGGCCCCCATACATTAGTCCGACTTGTCCTAAGGACAAGTCGGACCTGATTTCCCCCTGCAGCTCCCCGGGAGGGGGACACCCGATTTGGCACTTCATGTGCCAAGTTTTGCAAATGATACATCGCATGCGATGTATCATTTGCGACTCCCGGGGAGCTGCAATGTGGAGCAAGCAGGGGGGCCGGGGACATCGAGGTGGCGGGCGGGGGATGCTGCAAGGCGGCTGGGGGGACGGATGCACGCTGCTAGTAGTGCGGACGCTGCGGGGGACACAGGCAGCAGTAACATAGAGCCGGGCGGGGGGAGCCGGGAGCTGTCAGTACTGAAAAAAAAAAAAAGCCCATACAATGAATGGGCAGCCTGTGATTGGCTGAGCGCTCTCTCAGCCAATCGCTGACAGGCTGACAGAGCGCTCAGCCAATCACAGGCTGCCCATTCATTGTATGGGCTTTTTTTTTTTTTTTTTAGTGCTGACAGCTCCCGGCTCCCCCCGCCCGGCTCTATGTCACTGCCGCCTGTGTCCCCCGCAGCGTCCGCACTACTAGCAGCATGTCCCCCCCTACCCAGACGGAGCATGACAGCTCCCTGCTCCGGCTCCCCCTGCCGCCCCCCTCCCTCGCCGGCGTCCGCAGAGTCCCCACGGCTGCACATAAGATTTATCTTATGTGCAGCCGGTCCGACGTCCCGACTCTGACCCGATGCGCACGGGACCGCGCATCGGGTCGGACTGGGTGTCAAAACCTGCAATTTGGTCCAATTTCACTGCCCGATCCATCTGGATCGGGTGAAATCGGGGCCAAATCGCATAGTGTATGGCGGCCTTTAGAGAAACATGACATATGCATTTGGATTACACATTGAGCGTCAGAGAGACACTTTCTTGCATTATTATTGTAAACCAATACTTGGTACTTGTGTATTTTCACAGCACCCAGTATGCTCTTAGCGTACTGTGCTATTCTGCGTAGAAAAATCGCATCGCATGCAATTTGCGGTGCGGTGCAATGTGATGTGATTTTTCATTTTCTAAGCACCCATGCGATGAGATGTGATCATAGTTCATTTAAAAAGCACCCATGCGATGTTATTCGATGCTATGCGATTTTGCACACCCCCACTATCCACGTCACCCCAAAGCGCGATAACGCGTCCTCTCGACCTTTTCATACCCCCACTATCCACGTCGGCGTGGAGTTGATATTATAAAGTGTGGTGAGAGAAGCAAGCCACCGAGCCCGAAGTGTGGTGAGCGCAGCGAGCACCGTGAGGGGCCGCGTAAAACGAGCCCGAAGCGGAATACAGGTCAAGTAATCCGTGGCCACTAGCCACGCTTCGGGCTCTGTGGCTCATCACACTTTATAAAATCAACTCCACGCCGACGTGGCTAGTGGGGGTATGAAAAGGTCGGGAGGATGCATAACCGCGTAACATTTTCTATTAAGCACAAATTCCTCTCTAATATGGCAAATGACCTGTCCGATGATATGGGCGTTAAATCTGGGTACACATACAATAATGTGTGTATCCAGCCAATGAGATGTAACTGTTCACCAGCCATCCCGCACACACTGAAGAATATATCTTTCAGACACAACATATATAGATCACATCAGCATTTTAATGCATGGCATCGTTCACCAGGCAGCACACCCAAAAGGGACACACAGCCAAGCAACCTGCAGGACCGTGTAGTAGTAGTGGGTACTAGACCAGAGGTAGCCAACTCCAGTCCTCGAGAGCTACCAACAGTTCACATTTTCCAGCTCACCTCGCAGGTACCCAGGTGCACTCATTACTGACTAACACATTTTAAAAGTTTAAAGCTAAATGTTTCACTTGTGATTCTGTGAGGATACATGGAAAACGTTAACTGTTGGTAGCTACCCTTGCACTCTAGACCTGGGGTAGCCAACCCTAGTCCTCGAGAGCTACCAACAGTGCATGTTTTGCAGGTCTCCTCACAGAATCACAAGTGAGCTAATTAGCTCCATCTGTGGGTCTATTAAAATGTGTCAGCGATTAATGAGTGCAGCAGCTAGGTTGTCTGGAAGATGTGAACTGTTGGTAGCTCTCGAGGGCTAGGGTTGGCTACCACTGCTCTAGACGATATGCCAACCCAATAGAGTGGATTGGACAACACATTATTAATAACACTTTCACATCGCAAATCCGGGTTGGACTCTGGATTTTAAACCCGGGTCTGACCAGGTCAAACCTTTCACAACAAAGCCAGGATGCCCATTATACACAGGGCGACCTACGTTTAACCCAGGTTATTTACTTTGGTGCTTTTACACTGAACCTTGACCCAGCTATAACCCAGGTTACAAGTGTGGTGTGAAATGGGTATAAGTGTGCTTGGCTTTGGCAGGTACCCACTGTTCTGGACATGCAAAGTATGAATTATCACACAAATTCTACATCAGCCCCACTGTAAAAATACAAATAAGCCCCAATGTGGGAATACACTGTGCTTGGCCAGCCACAAATCTATTCCTACAGGGGACATTACACCGCCACACTTATTTATTTGTATTAATACTGCCACAAAAAGCTATAAATGACATTGTTTATCAACCTGCTTCTAGAAACAAATACACACTGCATATTTGTAAACGCAGATTCACTTGGTAAACAGCAATGCTGACACCACAACAATGTAACAGTGGGAGTAACCCTTTCAGTGCTGGTACCCTACTAGGGCCACACCACTGCTAGCCGGAGGCAATAGTCTGTGTATTGGCATTTTGGGAGGGAGGGGGGGGGGGGTGAATCTCCCTCCATTAGTATCCAACCTCTTCCGTGCCCTGGCTCTCTACATCACACAGATGTGATGTACAGAACATATGTAATACACATACATGCAGTAGACATGCGCTTACCTCGCCGCTCCGGGCTGGCATGCAGGACACAATGAAGTTGCAAAACAGAAGAAGTGAAGCCAGCAGAAAGTTGTGTGTTCACACACAGTGTGACTGTGTACAGCCCGGGCTCCTCCTACTCATCATCACACAGGAAGCACAAGGCAAGCAGCAGCAGCTCTGCCCAGTCCCCGCCCGGCACTCCGGCAGCAGTGGGAGGAGAGGCTGGCTGTGTCATACACTGACTGATAGCAGGAGCCCGGCATACACTCACTGTATTATTATACATTACACTGGGTGCAGGGGGAGAGAGAGGGGGCTGCTGCTGCTGCTGCAGTCAGGGGGAGGTGATGAGGACATCTGTGGTTCCATGGCTCTGGCTGATATCATTAAGTATTAATGGTTAAAGAATGTGCACATCTGAAAGAGCACAAAATGTATTTAACATTATCTGTTATCTTCAGGCTATGCAAACAATAGTAAGCAACAAGTACACAAGAACTACAATTGCCACTTGTAACTTGAACTCGGTTGCTGAACCTCTAATTAAATATGACATAACTAGGAACCTGTTCTGGGCCATGTATTTTCCAGATGATACCGATTTCAGAGAGAAAAGTCTGAAAATCCCGGAGTCATTTTGCCGGGAGCAGCCTGACCCCCCTTCACACAGAAGAACAAATTACCGTGTTGAAAATTTCTACCCGGTAATTTGCTGAATAACACGGGTATTTCTTCTGTGTGAAAGGGTCAACACGGGTCATAAATCCCGTGTCCACGTCGGCGTGGAGTTGATTTTAAAAAGAAACAAACAGAAATTACCTGCACCAGTGTTCAAGTTTTATATTAGAAAATGGACTCTCTTATCTTCTCTTATACCCCTTTCAGACAGAAAAGTCTGAAAATCCCGGCAAATACACGGCATTTCAAATGCCGTGTCAATTTGCCGGGAGCAGCCTGACCCCCCTTCACACAGAAGAACTAAATTACCGGGTTGAAAATTTCTACCTGGTAATTTGCTGAATAACACGGGTATTTCTTCTGTGTGAAAGAGTTAACACGGGTCATAAATCCTGTGTCCTCGACCCTGGTCAATTCCCGGGTCGGAAACACGGGATTTACGACACGGGTGTGCCCTTTCACACAGAAAAAGGACCCGTGTATTTAATGAAATTCCCGGGTGGAACTGCTTCACCCGGGTATTATATTTTCTGTGTGAAAGTGGTATAATACAATATTTTTAGGGGATAGTGTCCCACAGTTTGAAAAATGAAGGTGCTACCTACTACTTAATTGTGGACACGCATCATAAACAAGAAAAGGTACGTATAATGTACTGTAAGTGCACTGAAAGTCTAATAATGACTCATAAAATTTAACTTTGAATCTTTTTCAATAAAAATGGTGAAATATTAAAACATAGTAGAAGGAAATAAAGAACAGAAGATAATAGATTTTAAATATAAATGCCCACAGCTCAACCACGTCCTCAATTTGCCGGGTTAAATTATCCCTCTTTGTTTTTAATGTGCTGTAATAAGACACTTTCTCTCTGAGTATTGTTTCAGATAGAATTGTTACTTTTTTGTATTATTTCTGTTACAAAAAGATTGTATCTTTTTTGTTTGTGATCACTATCACTCAGGTTAAATTGTATCACCATGTGTCTGGTGTGTCTGTTATAAGTGTGGACACCAGACACACGGTGATACAATAAATACGAAAAACACTAACAGTGTAACAAGTACCTGGACATAGACTGTATCTATAAAACACATAAAGCTCTGATCTGTTTAATGCTGCCCATACACTTGTACGATCAGATTCGATGCGATGTCCATTGAACCCAATCGCATCTTGTGTTGCTAAATTGCCCCCTTTGCAGCACCCGATGTCGCATGCCATCTTGCAATGGCACATCGGGTGCTGAAAGGGGGTGGGCAGAGGGCAGTGTTATGTAGCGCAAGAAGCGTTAGCGCTAACGGGCGACGGGGGTCAGTCAGCCTCAGAGGGCTGCCCAGTGTTTAAACAATTCTGCCGCCACAGTAACGCTAGCAGGCGGCGGAGGTCAGCGGTGGCGGCAGAAGTGTTTAAACACTGGGCAGCCCTCTGATTGGCTGAGCTATCTCAGCCAATCAGAGGGCTGCCCAGTGTTTTAAACATTTCTGCCACCACTGCTGACAGACCCCCGCCACCTGCTAGCGCTACTTCTTGTGCTACATAATGCCGCCCTCTGCCCGCCGTCTCCCTCCAGCCCCCTCTCCCCATCCCCACGCCGATGAAAAAGCGTCCCCTCCGCCCCCCACCTGCAGATTGCATTCGAGCTCCTGCGATTCGATAGATATTATGTGCAGCACATAAGATCTTGAGACCCAACATTCGACCGGCGTGCCTGCGCATCGCGTCGAATGTCCCCTTAAAAATGCATACAATCAATCGATTTATCGGCCAGATGTGGTCAAAATCGAATGTTTGCATGCAATATCTCACAAATGTATGGGCAGCATAAGACGTATTAAACAAAGAATAATTATTTACCTTTTCTTGTTTATGATGTTGATTTTAAAAAGCGGGGCGAGCACAGCGAGCCACCGAGCCTGAAGCGTGGTGTTCCGCGCCACCTCATGTGTTCCACCACGCTTCCGACTCGGTGGTTCGCTGCGCTCGCCACACTTTATAAACTCAACTCCACACCGACGTGGATAGTGGGCGTATGAACAGGTCAGGAGGACGCGTAATGTGTGCGCTCGCCACGCTTCGGGCTGGCGTCTATAGTGGGAGTTTGAAAATGCCTCCTTTATTGTGCATAAGACGCACTTGCGCCCGCATACCCCTTTATGCATGAAGCGCACATGCTAATAATCACTGAGACGTAGGAGCATCTTAGACGCACCTGCATCTCAGACAGCTGAAGCACCTCTCCGCCGGCACCCGCATGATCCCCTGTCCGCTGGCGTCCGCCAGCGCAGGAGATCTGGTGGTTACCGGCGCTGTGTGAGAGGTGCTCTCTAGACTTGGCATGGATGCCAGGGACAGAACCATGGATGTCGGGGACAGAGCCTGGCTGCCGTTGAGTGACTACGCTAACTACGCTCGGCAGTCGGGCTGGCGCGGAGTCACTACGCTAACTACGCTAGGCAGCCGTTGGACTACGCTGACAGCGTAGCTAGCTTACGCCTGTGTTTGTATGCTAATTGGGTGCCCGGCTAATACACAAGTACCAGTAAAGACATTGGAGTACCCATAGGAGACCCATACACAAACACACACACACACACAGATATATATCATACCTCCCAACTTTTGACAAGTGCAAGGCGGGTCCCTCGTGTATGCCTGATATTTGGGGCCACGCCCCCGTTTTGCCATTGTGGGGGCATGGCCAGTGGCTCTGTGAGCTGCTGGTCATGTCCCCAGCCCCTCTGGCTACGGGAATAGACCCTGTGCAGAGCTTCTATTCACAGGTGACAGGGAAGACTCCAAACTGGTAGCCCCCCTCCTTGCTGCGGGACATTGCCGGCCCCGGGCAGGATGTGGGAATGTCCCCCCAAAAAATGGGACGTTCCTGCAACAATCGAGACAGTTGGTAGGTATGATAATATATGCAAAAGTTTATAAAGGACCTTTTAGCTATACACCGTGACATAGGAACAGTCTCTGCAGACTTCACAGCATCTTGTGGGTGCTGTGGTTACTGTGGGGACAACTACCACTCTGCTGTCAGCAGCAGAGAGGAGCCATCAATCGGAGTAGCAGCATGAGGGAAAATACCCTTTCAATATGGCCTCTGCCACAGAGGACACAGTTATTAAGTATGTTAGAGGAGGTGGTGGTCATTTTGGGTGGGGCAATTTCAATAGTGTCAAGGGGAAGGCACCAACAGCTGTACCTGCTGTGACCACAGACCCTTGGCAACCAGGGTGGGGGATCCCTTGACATTTAGCAGGTCCTATGGATGAGGGGGGAAGCCAGAAAGCAGGGGATTGCAAAATTTGTGGTCATGGTTCTGGCTGTACATTTCCTATAAGAAACGTCCCGTGTCTCTTTAGTAATAAATACCTATAGTTCAAAAGGTTTAAGCATTTTTGTTAATTGGAGCTAAATATTAGTTCTGCAACTCATTCAGTTCCCCCTGTTACCAACCCACAAGGTATCAGAATATGGGGGCTATTCAGACCTGATCACTAACCTGCAAATTTGCAGAGTCCAGCGATCAGATAGCCATCGCCCCACGAAGCAAAAACCCGCCCTGTGCATGTCTGCGGATGGCTTGCAAAAATTTTCATATCGTGATTAGCTGCAAAATCCACATCGATCAGGTCAGAATAACCCACTATGTAGGTTGCTAATTGTTTGCGCATTTTTTGGAAAATAAATGTTGCACTCTCTTAAAATTTCAGATACCCCTTTTGTTCAGGATATGGTTAGGATAATCAAATATGCTGGCACTGCATTATTAGGAGCCTATAGAACATGTCATTCGTACAGCCTTAACCATCCCTATACAATTCGGTCCAGAAGAGCTTGTACATTTTTGTATGTTTGATACAATTTGATTTCATTTACAAAAACATTGGGCATGATGCACTAATGAGAAAATCCAGTAAAAACCCCCATTACCAGGATTTTTACTGCATTTTAATATTCCCTAACCCCCCTCGGTTGTTGCAGAGCTGCGGAGGGTATTGCTAGAAGCCTGGAGGCCGCACCTTTGCGACCGTGCAACCAGATCTGAATCGGCCTCAGTGTACTGTGCTTTATACATTATTTTTTATTCATACTTCTCCTGAAGAAGCCGTTGAGAGGACTTTAAGGCGGAGAAACGCGTTGAGAGGGGACACTGAGGCTGCCAACAACATTGGGCTAATAATCGATTCTCGGATATGACCTATTGCTAAAGGTCGGAGAAAATCGCCATTGTTTACAAGCCATACTTGACCCCAGGATTACAAAATAGGTATACCACGTTAAAATGTGCACATTTCTGTGGGGACTGAACACAGTACTAACCGACTAACTGGCTCTACATATGAGCAAAATACCCGCAATTGCATTAACAAAGTCTAACCAACACCAGTTATATTAAGGGGGAGTTTTTTGTGTTTTATGTGTGAAAAAGTCAACATGACTTTCAGTCGACAGGTTTCGCGGTCGACCTAGGTTTTTTCACTATTTTTTGACCCAAATGTCGACACAGTCGACATGGACACAGTTGGAAGTCAACTGCGCTCGGCACACTATTTTATTCTCCCATCACGCCCTAGTGGATGGTAGGGCAAAAAACTGTGAAAAAACCCATGTCGACCTGGCGACCTGTCCACCGAAAGTCATGTTGACTTTTTTTTATTTAATTCTACTAACCTTACACACTCCCATATTGCTATACTATGTATCTCAATATTCGGATGACTTCCAGGCAGCTTCTCTGCATGGTTTCTGGGTGTGACAATGAATGAGTAATGCTAGTGACTCATAGGAAAGAAACAACCGATATGTGTAATATACAGTACATAATTTGGCAAAATATTTATGTAGTCATTCCTAAAACAGTCACCAGGGTGCACTGCGCACACACAATCCTTTCTTTGGGTGAAATTTAATAGGATGAGAGAATCGGAAAGTGAGAGACTTGGTGAGAAATCTCCAGTTTTTTTAAAGCGGCAATCATTTACACTGCAAAATCAAACTGGTTTTGCAGTGTAAATGATTGCCACTTTAAAAAAAACTGAATCTCTCATCCTATTAAATCTCCCCCTTTATCTTTTCTATTACTATAAACTTAACAGGCATTTTTTTTCCAAACATGTATCCATAGCATAGACAAGTGCAAAAGTTCAGAGCTCTATTATAAAATGTATAATTTTCTCATTTCTATGACCAAACCCTTTTGAAGTCCCATACACATTAGACTATTTTTGACATAATTTGCTCATTTTAGCCCTTCTCAGCAATATATTTTTTTTTAAATGCTTAGTTTGTATGCATAATGTAGCTAACAATGCGCCTTCCATTGTATCGCTTATACCGCTTTCAGACCGGACTCTAGACCCGGGTTATTGCCGTGTTCTTGCGGCCCCAACACGGGTCAAGGTGCGGTCTGAAAAGGCCACCACGGGTCGAGCAACACGGGTGTTCAACCCTGGTAATGACCAGGGTTGAACACGGCTATGACCCGTGTCAAGTGCAGTGTGAACGGGTGCCTGGGTCGAGCGACCCGTGTCCGTTCACAGTATGGAGGAGGCGGCACTGTCAGCTCCAAGTACTGCCTCCTCCAGAGCCCCCAATGACGCGCTGCTGCCCAGCTCCTCCCCCTGTGACGTCACCGACTCTGCAATATGCCGTGTCGGTGTCGGAACTTTCAGACCGCATTGCCGAGTTGCTCTGGGGATGGGACCCGTGTCCTAATCCCGTGTGCGACACAGCATTTGCGGTCTGAAAATAGTATAACAAACCCGCTCCTCCATTGTCTTAACATGCAGGTCATATCTGGCTTAGAGATCTGAGGAGCCATTAGGCAGCTCTGCCCAAGCGCCAGTGCTCTGCCTCTCCTGTCCTGCTGCAACCAGCAGACTTCACTCCTGCTCCCTCATCTAAATGCTGATATTCATAGGGGGCACACGGTTGGCAGCAAGGGCACACTCATATTCTGGGGCTTGTCTCCCACTGCATCTCCCTTCACCAACTTGCTTTCACTGTATGCACTATCTTCGCAGTTATGCACTGCCTCTTACTGCCATTATCTGCATCCCCCTTTCACCCACTGCCTCTCTGCCACCCCCAAATCCTTCACAGTAGGTATAAACTTTAAAATATATATATATAAAAACATGCCCACACACAGAAAGTTCTTATTTACTTATTTGCACCTTATTGGTCCCCTCACCCGTTCACTTTCTCATGGCACATAACTGCCTACATAACTAGCATGCTGGATATTAATGGCCGGACGATAGCAACATGCCAGGCAGCGCATAGCTATCGCTATGTCTCACTAGATCACTTAGAAAATGGGGGGGGGGGGATAAATCTGAGATATTCAAAATGGAAGACAATTACATTTCCCTGAATTGGTTATAGGGCACAATGGGGCAGATGTATTGAGCTTTAACAAGAGATAAATGCAAGGGTGATAAAGAGAGATAAACATCCAGCCAATCAGCTCCTTACTGACTTTTTTCAAACACAACCTGTAACATGGCTAGACGTTTGTCTCTCTTTATCACCCTTGCATTTATCTCTTGTTAAGGCTTAATACATCTGCCCCACTGATCCCTATGGCTACAAGCATTTTAAATGAGGTTTCTCATAACCACATATATGGAACCACTTGTAAAACACAGGCCACTTATTCTGTTCACTTGCAAAGGCTGATACCCTGTCAAATGGAGAAAACCATGTGCACTGCAGGGGGGCAGATGTAACATGTGCAGAGAGATTTAGATTTGGGTAAGTTATTTTGTTTCTGTGCAGGGTAAATACTGGCTGCTTTATTTATATACTGCAATATAGATCTCACTTTGAGGTAAAACCCCACCCAAATCTAATTCTCTCTGCACATGTTACATCTGCCCCATCTGCAGTGCACATGGTTTTCTCCATTTGTGAAGGAATTTATCTTTGCGATTGAACCAGAATAAGGGCCACAATCAGTGGCGTAACAATAGTCCTGCAGACCCCACGGCCGCAGGGAGGCGCTAAGTAAGTGTGGGCGCTGGGGGTCTGCAGGGCTATCGATGCGCTGCACTGCTGTCGTGACCAAACGTACCCCTTTGCTTGGCGCCACCACCACCGGGATCCACAGATCTACTTGTCTGTGGTCCTGGCTCCTGCTAATGAAAAATAGCCCACACAAAATGTCCGCCCCCTACAGCAGACACTTTTTGAGGATGCTAGAGGAGGCATTTACACATTTATGCAATTGTTTAGATTTTATATATTTAGGGAGACACTGGGGCTTATAGTGTATCATGAGTGCTACATGCCTACATGGCATTGGCGTCACCTCCTAATATAATAGGCCCTTGTACATTTCCAGCTCCAAGCCCATTATGCCCTTAATAAGGGCCTGGGCTCATCTACATTTTGGAGGTAAGTAATTTTATTACCTGCCTCTTAGATGTAGCAGTACCTGTCCAGGCTTAAAGGTGCGTACCCACGGTACGATTTATGTTCCGTAAGATATCATATACAATTCCCCAGAAAAGTCCTGGTGGTTAAAAAGCATAAGATTTGTGCTTAAAATAAGGTACGATGTGCATAAGATATAGCAAACGATCTGACGTCACAGCTGTACTACACTATACTATCTTATGCTTTCTAGACAGAATTGGGTTGCATGTTCACCCAATCAGCTCCCTCCCATACGACCTGCGGGAGCGCGCATCGTACGTCGGATAGTGCATACACACGGTAAGATATAGTGCACTATCTAGCATGCTATTCGAAACTGGCTAGATAGTGTGCTAGATTGTGCACTATATCTTACCGTGGGTACGCAGCTTAAGGTGTGTACACACTTGTACAATTTAGACTATCTACATACAATATATACAATTTAGACTATCTGCATACAATTTAGACTATATAGTGCAGATCTGCACTATATAGTCTATGCAGCCAAGACTTTCTGGCTGCGATACGGGAGCACGCATCGAGATCGCAAGGGATAAAACCCATACAATCTGCATGAGATCCAGATGAGATTTTGACTATATAGTCAAAATCTCATCTGGATCTCATGCAGATTGTACGTGTGTACACAGCATTATACTGTAGGTGCTACCTTCACAATATCCCTGATGTTCTTTCTCAAAAGAATGCAGTACAGTGACTCAAGTTATATGTATTAGTAAAGTATTTTACTCAACAATTTCTATTGTATGAGCAATAATAAAACACAGGAAACTTTATAATGAATATAGCTTATATTGTTCATTATAACATATTCATAAATGGCCTTTTTATGAGGCTAGCTTGTGCAAACTTTAGAAAAGCCACTTTCAATAAGGGCTCCTCCCAATGATCTCTTTGTCGAAAATGGCGCAGAGGAACACCCAATGACCTGCTGTTGAATGGGAGTTAAAAGAACAAATAGTTTTTTGATGGGAAATTTCAAAGCTCCAGTGCAGATATAGAAATGTAGCTATTTAATTGTGAACATATACACAATGTTACGGTTACAGATGACTGCCCAACAATCGGGATCCCAACAGTCAGTATACCAACATCGAAATCCCAACTGCAGGTGCTCCGACAGGGGGATCCTGACTGGCAGGGGCTATTCTCCCTTGTGGGGGTCCATGACCCCCATAGAGGGAGAATAGAACCTTTGGCAAGCGAAGCAAGCTACTGAGCCCGCAGCGTGGCGAGTGCAGCAAGCTCGCAAGGGGCTTCTTTGCGCTTGCCCCCTTGTCGGAGCACCGGCAGTTGCGATTCCGATGTCGGTATTCTGACTGTTGGGCAGTTATACCACACCCCAATGTTACATCTACAGTACAAAAGAATTAGAACATGAAAGACCATCAATAAACTGGAGATTGTATAAATAATTTAATGCTAAGGACAAGTTGTGAAACTCTTAGGTCATGCTGCCCTTTGATGGTACATTTGATACTTTCCCCTTTCTACTCTTTGTAAGGGAACACCCAGCCCTTGCCAGAAACCTTCACACTGCATTTTATCAACTTGACTGGCAAAACATATATGTTTCATGTCAACATCGAGGAAGACAGCTGTACAAAACATTTTCCCAATCAACTGACAGAAAGGGTTAAGCCCATGCACACTAGGTGATATTGTTCACAATTGTTTATAATATTGCCTAGTATGTACACCACATCATTAACGCTGTGCACTCCCACACGTCGTCAATGACCATCTGTCTCATCTGAACATGTTCAGACGAGGGAGCAGTGACGTAACTACAGCACCGCAGACCCCGCGGTCGCGGGGAGGCGCTGGGTAAGTGCGGGTGCCGGGGGGCTGCGGTGCTATTATAATGCCCCATCCCCCGCAGCTTTACCTATGTTCACTGCGATGGTTCCGGCTCCCCTGGCTTCATTCTGATGCTATTTCGACGGGCTATCATAAAATGTCCCCATATAGTAAACTGTTCTATGAAACTGTGTGCTGTATGGGGGCGGCCATTTTGTGATGGTCCGTGTTTAGCATCAGAATGGGGAGAGGGTACCAGCACAGCGAATACAGGTAAATATGCGGGGGATGGGGGGGGCATGGGCGGCCAGGGTGGTGGAGGGGGGGGCGTGCTTTATTATCGGCGGGGCACCCAAATTATAGTTACGCCGCTGCGAGGGAGTCCTTGTTAACAACGGTCAATTGGGCAAATATGTATGCACTTGCCAATGCCGGTACCCCGCCGGGTAGTTTATATGGGGCTTTACACTCTGGCATGAGTAACATTCCCATAGCAACAGAGTAAATGAAGAATTTTAAACAGATTTGTATGTGGATAATCCATTGCCTTTAGAACTCCTTTTTATAAATTGAGCAACATTATTTAAACTAATTTTACGTTAATCAGTTGGGCCACCGTTGAAAATGACGGCTTCTGCAATGTGCTTTCACTTTGAGCTGTGACAGTTTGGTCCCTTATCTGCTCCTACCTCCAATCTCTGTCTTTACGGCTCCCTCTCTCCATATCCAGCAAGATTGAAACAGATCAGTGTCCCTGCAAAAATTCCTTTCGCTTCCTCTTATGACATCTTTTAGCACAAAAAGGAGTAATTTGTTCTGTCGTGTGGCCTCTAGTGGTCAGTGGAGGTACTTTGCCTCGTAGAGTTGAGGAATAGTTAGCCTTTTATAGAGAAATGATATGTGCTCTGGAAAATAATTATTTGTGCTAGCGCAGATGCCCAGCTGGCAACAGCAGAACTCCATTGTGCCATGCTTTATGGTACATTAGATCATAATTGCCTCTGGTTACTAAATTGGTTTCCAAAAACGCAAATGAACAATAGTAGTGTATTATACAAAAGAAACACATACCGGTTATGGTTAGATAAATATTGATGCAGATGCAACATTCTGCTGCCTGGGCATGTCCGATACAGCCAGCACAGTATACAGCCAAGAGCAATAAGTGTTTAAAGAAGGATCCTCATGTTCATTATCTCACTATTATCAGTTCTCTTGGTCATAGGAGCTGCCTGGCTGTCAGCCTATTAATAACAGGATTACTTCGGCAGTCCTTCAATGTACACAACTTTAAGAAGTATTGAAAAGAATTTGCTGCTTTGAGACCCAGCTAGGATTGCTGGAAGCTAATTGTTACTAAGGCTAAAAATAGATTTTGGAAAATGTTACGAATGGCAAATATTTACACATATATCTTATGACACCCACGCGTAGGAGCGCACAGATGTATCACTTCCTAGATGCTAATAAACAGCCATTTAATGTACTGAAACGGAGCACAACAACATGGATGCTGAGAGGCTAAGCGTTGCCATACACACGCAAATTTATCTTCAGATTTGGCTGGTTGAACAAAAACATGGTTAAGGATAAGAGCAAATGACAGTTGACCATTTGCTTGGAAATGCTGGAAAACTGACAAACTGTCACTCATCCATAACCATGTTTTTGTTCCAACCAGCCAGATCTGAAGATAAATCTTACTAGTGTAAGGGCACCTTAAAGCTAGCTATACATCAGAATGACCAGCATGCACTGCGGATCGTGTCACAATTTTCCTTGATCTCCCCGGCATTTCAGGAATCACGATTTGGTGCATTTTTGACACGTGATGCACTTAGGGCCTTATTCTAGTTAATTCTTTCTGACAAAATCCTTCTTAGACGGAGTTGGGTGAGTTATTTTTTTTCTGTGCAGGGTAAATACTGGCTGCTTTATTTTTACACTGCAATATAGATCTCACTTTGAAGTAAAACCCCACCCAAATCTAATTCTCTTTGCACAAGTAACATCTGCCCCACCTGCAGTGCACATGGTTTTGTCCATCTAAGAAGGAATAAGGCCCTTAGCTACGGTGCAGCGTATGATCCAACTGCCGCATATGGTAGATCGTATGCCTCACAAAAACCTTGTGATCATCCTAAAGGTTGGAGCTAATTTTAAATAGTGGGCTGGTCTTTTTTTGTGCACTTCTGTTTGATTTGTGACTAGTAAGGCTTAGTTGTCACCCTGCTGAATGTTCCACATTGCTAGCTACTGTGGATTGCTTTGTTTTGCCAGGCATTACAAAGTGCTTTATACAGCCCACTATCGTGAAATATATATCCTGTATTTTGTGGTGATCGATTCCTGTCTCAGTGTCGCTATAGAGTTCTGATGTCCTACGGTGTACTGTGGTTAAGCTGAGTGGGCAGAGGGAGAGAGCCCAAGGATTGGCTGCTGGGGAGGGTCGATCCTACATGCCAGATTTGTGAGCAGGGCTGCCATCAGAAATCGTGGGGCTCAGACTGAAAAAATTGACAGGGCACCCCTCTCTCAGGGAGTATAGGTGGATGGTGGCGGGCAGAGGTGGGAGAAGCTACAACTGGGGTGGGTATCAATTAGTGCATAATCATGTCTTAATAAAAGTGTAAATGCCTACCCCAACCACTGCACAGCCTGCAAACAGCCAGCCCGACTCCCAGGACGCACATGCAGGCGGGACAGCTCGGCAGGTTTCATTCACATTGCCATCCCGCAGCAGCGCTTCATTAATTAGCCACCACATTTCTGCTCCAACGCTGCTCCCGGGTACCAGTGAACACCAGGAAGTGCCCGCTAGCCAGAGCAGCTGACAGCTGAGCTAATAATCACATCACGCCTCACAGTATGAGCCAAAAATCACATCACTCTGCACAGTATGAGCCAAAAATCACATCATGCTGTATAGTATGATCCAAAAATCACATCATGCTGTATAGTATGAGCCAAAAATCACATCACACCGCACAGTATGAGCCAAAAATCACATCATGCTGTATAGTATGATCCAAAAATCACATCATGCTGTATAGTATGAGCCAAAAATCACATCACACCGCACAGTATGAGCCAAAAATCACATCATGCTGTATAGTATGAGCCAAAAATCACATCATGCTGTATAGAATGAGCCAAAAATCACATCATGCTGTATAGTATGAGCCAAAAATCACATCACACCGCACAGTATGAGCCAAAAATCACATCATGCCCTACAGTATGAGCCAAAAATCACATCACTCCGTACAGTATGACCCAAAAATCATATCACGCCGTACAGTATGAGCCACAAATCACATTACAGGGATGGAGAGGTGCAGGGGACAGCATTTTGTATATCTTATGTAAATCACCCCACCAACCTCATGACTCATGTATCTTCACACACACACAACCCCCCAACTTTTTTGTTGGGAGCTGTCCCTTCTGCATGTGCCCTTGCTTCCTCAGGAAGAGAGAAATGATCATGCTGTTGCTGCTGCCTGGCCAGGTCAGAGGTAGCAGCACACTTGTACTGACCTGGAGGACAGTGACAGCAGGCTTGTGGTACAGAGAAAGACTCTGTAGATTCCTCCAGAGAATCTGTGCTGCTGCAGATGGGCAGGAGCACAGCAAGTGCGTGGGCGGAGTTTGGGTGGCCGTGCTTGGTTACTGCTCCTGCCGGGAGCACAGAGCACCAGAGAATCTGTGCTGCTGCAGATGGGCAGGAGCACAGCAAGTGCGTGGGCGGAGTTTGGGTGGCCGTGCTTGGTTACTGCTCCTGCCGGGAGCACAGAGCACCAGAGAATCTGTGCTGCTGCAGATGGGCAGGAGCACAGCAAGTGCGTGGGCGGAGTTTGGGTGGCCGTGCTTGGTTACTGCTCCTGCCGGGAGCACAGAGCACCAGAGAATCTGTGCTGCTGCAGATGGGCAGGAGCACAGAAAGTGCGTGGGCGGGGTTTGGGTGGCCGTGCTTGGTCACGTGACTCCCGTCACTGATCGGGCCAGGACTTGGGACTCAGCACCAGGGAATCTGCGCCGCTTATGCACACTGCTGACCCCCAGGCCCCCTTATCTGCCGGGTCCCGGGACTCTGGTCCCCACTATCCCCCCCTGTCGGCGGCCCTGTTTGTGAGAACAATCCTCAAGACTACCACAACTTTCTCCAAATAGGTGGTGACACTTTCCAGGAGTTGCTCCTTCTGGTGATACCCTATGGGGGTTATTCTGGTTCACTCCTTCTGGCAAATTCCTTCTTAGATGGACAAAACCATGTGCACTGCAGGTGGGGTAGATATTACTTGTACAGAGAGAGTTACATTTGGGTGGGGTTTTATTTCAAAGTGAGATCTATATTGCAGTGTAAATATAAAGCAGTCAGTATGCACATAACCAAAATAATTCACCCAAAATCTAACTCTCTCTGCACGTTACATCTGCCCCCCTGCAGTGCACATAGTTTTTGTCCATGTAATAAGGAATTTGCCAGAAGGAGTGAACCAGAATAAGGCCCTATATCCAGAGGCAGGATACAAAGTTCCGGAGAGCCATCATGGCTGGGGAGAGGTTGGTGGTTTGGGACCTGTATCTCAGCTCAAGCTTATCATCCCTGACTCCTGCAACGCTTTTGTGAAGGTACAGCAGTAACAGTATTGCAAGGTATAATGATATTTTTTTTTTAAACACCACATTTGTGTCTGAATTAAAAAGGCAATCAAAATTGTTTTATCAAAATGTTTTTTTGTTTTTTTTTATCCCCGATAAATATGGTGCGGTATGATATATGTTTCTGGCACAGCACATGCTCACAGCACAGCAGCCTGAAACTGTGACAACACCACCATGCACCATACAGAATCATAGTTATTGGGAATAATAAAACTTGCTGATTACTGGGGAACACTGCTCACAATGGGATAAAATCACTAATGACCTTCTCTGCTTCAAATAAAGTAGAAAACATAGTGGGGTGGGCGGAGGTGGGTGGAGGTGGGTGGGAGAGCAGGCTGGCATGAGGAGGTGGGTGGGAGAGCAGGCTGGCATGAGGAGGTGGGTGGCAGATTGGGGAGGACAAGTGGTCAAGGGTGTGAGGTTTGTCCCCATGGTCAGAAGAACTGTTTTGTGTTCTAAACAGCATATCTGATAATATTCTTTTGAAATGCATCATTTGATTGTCTGGCACCTCACGTAGTGCTCTGCTGACATATGAGGTGAACCAAACTCATTTGTCTGATGGTTTTGAGGATTCTCTGGCTTCGATCAGAAATTGGTTTTCTGTGTCTTTTCTTTTTCTTTTTTTTGGAGGAGCAGCTGGTGGAGTTTGCATTGATGGGGTGGATGGAATGTCCATGTCAGAAATCTTACAGTTCCCTACAACTACAGTGGAATGGATAGTCATTAGTGAGGCATTAGAAAGGCATTGGCAGTTCCATAACTGTGGAGGAGCCATAGAGGTGATAAACCAGATATTTATCTGATAAGCTTAGATATGATTGATAACCCAAACTTGTATATATTTACTTTATTACCTTTAAATATAACGGCAACACTGAAATGATTGCACACCCACACAACCTTGTTATAAAAGGTATGACAATGCTTTACTTAAAGAATAGCTTCATTACAGATATTTGCAAATGCAGACTAACACAAGAAACATAAAACTGACTAGCTAATACTTAAACAGTAATTCTAAATCAAATCAAAATGGACACCTTTCAAGGACAGTGATCAGCCATGATTAAACCTCCTTCATAGTTACCTCCAGCCCCCCGTGCTTGCGTGTTCTTCCTCAAATGCCTTCTTTCCTCCTTCTATCACTCTGATATTTAAACCTTTATCACATTAATTAATTACTCATAAGCATTGAGTCTTATTGGAAAGCTCTGCTTTCAATCATGATGTCATAATTAACCCAACACCCAACTTCAGTGGCCTTGTGGGTCTACGCATGTGTGGCCTTGTACCCATCTTATTCAGTTTGTGGAGACTAGCTTCCTGTCCTTGCTACATTATACTGTCAACATCACATTCTTAAGCTTCTAAAACCAAAAACAATTATTTATAAGAAATCACTTTTACAGCACTGTTCTGAATGATCAGCCATTTTAATAATATTATTATGCAAGTCATGCCTAACAAAATGGCTGCTGCTTCTAACTGTTTAGCGCAAAGGGAAGGCCTCATACGCAGTGAATAGTACAGTGTGCAACAAGCTAAAGTCATCTGCAGCAATAATAGCGGCAGTCAGGAAAACAGAATATAATAAAAGCATAGATTTATTGATTAGTTGATTTTCTGTATTATCAGTCCATCCTCAACTTTTTTCATATCTCCGAAAAAAAGTTCATATCTCTCGTACTGTGCATCATTTGTTTCTCTCTTAATACATTGGAAAACCTTCTTGAAGCATTTCACTAGTATACAGAAAAATCAATAATATTATCTTGCCAAAAACATCAAACTTCTTAAAGCATATATAACATTGACTTATGTGAACCAGTTATTGGGGTTCAACCAAATAAACCAACTGTAGGGAATCACATCACTCACACCTGTTCAATAAACTAAAAAAATTTTCAACCCAAATAATTTAATTCAACTTTCCTTTTAACATCACCATCAGTTTAGTATTTGTGATGCTTGTACTATATTTTAATTATATTCACAAATTCAAATACAATTTTATAAACTTGGGATAATGTAAATAAGTGTGTTTCTTTAATATACCATGTGTTACTTTCAAATCTTCATGTTGAATCACCACTGTATTAATTAGTAAAAGTAAAATTTTATTACAATAGATCTTGTTTGTAACCATTTAGAAAGCTTATAATCCTTGTGGTAATGTCCATGGCTTATGAGACGGTATGTTTGAGAAACAATTCAATGAGTACCCTTTTTATCTAGATGTTATACTAGCACACCCAACTCTGTCACATAACTACATGTTTTGTTGTACTCCAAAATATCTCCTGTTATTACACTCTTTACCAATTTTAAACCTAGGGAGAGTCAGTAACCTCATAAGATTCACTTGTGTAAATCCTACATAGAAAATGAAGTGTTGTTTGATTTGACTGCAAATATAAGTAGCCATTAACCCAACATTACCGGAGTGATACCGTAGATGACAATATAACCAACAATCAGTTTACCTTATTGTTTTTTTTTATCAGCTCATGATGAGCGTCTTAAAGAAGAAATGTCAGTTTGCATATAGATATTATATTTGCACCATTGTTACCATCCTTACTTAGAATGCCTCTTCTTTACTGATACCTTACTAGATGTATTCTATCAATGGTTCTGGTGTGGATGTTCTTAGTTACTTTTATGTTATTACTCATATATTTATTTTAAACCTTCTAATTAGTTTAACATATTGGCCATCAGTATTTTATTACCATCCTCTGATGCATACCGAAACCTGGGAGCATCAGTAGTATGATGTATATGTGTGTCTGTTATGATTATTACTATACTTGTGGGATTAAAATTAAAAGCAGAAGTAGAATACACCACCATGACTCCAGTAATACCTCTTTGATAACTATACACACTGTCCTTGCCAGCAACCAATCCCTGGTAACCCTCATTCACTATAAAAAGTTGAAAACTTAAAAAAACAAAAATGACTTCTTCAGTTAGTTAGTGTATGGGAAACTTGGTCACTCATGGGGATCATTGTTTTACACCTTGTCCACAACCCGCAGGGACACCACTAAGGGTATCCCCCGATTCCGTGGACCTCTTCTTGCCCACAACCCGCAGGGACACCACCAAGGATGCCCCCCGATTCCGTGGATCTTGTCTTGGTCTGTGTGGGGGCCCTGGACAGGCCCATCATCAAATAAGTTTATTAAGTTAGAATCACAGTCACAATATTTATCTGCATCAGTTTCTTTTTCTTTCAACTGATATCACCACCAGGTCGGAAACCTTCTTGCAGTGAGACGCATTAATTCAATTGGTTTGTTTCACAGGGACGGGTCTTGCCTTTGATCTACGAGACTTTTAATTGTAAGAATTTTCTCACCATTGCATAGTCTCCAGGCTGGACCTTATAACAACATCCCTTCATAAGCTTGTTTGCTTTTCTGGTTAAGTATTTAGATGATGTGAGAATTAGAGTGACAAGTCTGCTGCTGGATGTTGAATAGGGTTTGATGTTATCCAAAAAAATTTATATATCAATTAAAATAATGATCTTATAAGAGGACAAGTTCAGTGGCTGCTGAGGAGTAGTGTGAACGTTATACAAAACCGAAGACAAAACTTCAAGTCAACTCATGGTAATTTCCACACCCACCCTAAATTATGTGTTCTCAATGTGCATGTGTTAACATGTTCAATTTTGACTAAAACCTTTTAGTGAATGGTGAGTGCAACCAACCTTCAATAACCATACATTGATTTATTCCTTAGAATACCTTTCCTGTCAAATACCTCTATGATTTTTATTTTTATTTTTTTTAATACCATATACCTTATGGGATAACATATCTGAACACAAACTTCTCAAAAATGTCTTTGCTGTAAAGGATGCTGTACATGGGACAGCTGGGATGTTCCTTATAATCAAGATAACATATCAGATACCATTTAAATATAATGACAATTTTAAATGCATGTAAATTCCCAAAAAAATATTTTTAACCTTAGGAATGGACCAGTGGTAGGAGAAATGTTTGATGGTTCTATAGGAATAATTTTCCTGAGTTTATTCTTCTGCAGATGCGTTTGGGCCTCTGCATAAGATGAAATCAACATACATGCCCTCTCTCTCCTTACATGGGTCATCCCATGGGCAGCTTCCGCATATGCCAGGAGGAGGGGTTTGGGGAGCTACTGATCTGCCCCCACCATCTTTACATAGGCCATTAGCCTTTTGACTGTATCCATTCATCATCCATTGGCACATTCCTTTTAAATACACAACTCTTGATGTTTTATGAGCTTCTGCTGGTCAATTGTAAAAACATTAAATTGTATTGTGGTGTGATTCACAACAGTGGCCATCTTATTTTTGTTACCAAGTGCAACAAGATCACTTTATAACACGTGAGCTTGACACTTAACAACTACTGCCTTTGCAGGGAGTTGCACAGCCTCAATGAGCTCCTTTACTTGCTGGGATATTAGCGTATTATATCATAGCAAAATTCACGATGGAAAATGAGGATCTCTAAATCCAATACTACCGCATATCCCGTATATGGCCATCCTGAGTCTCCTTGTTGGTGACAACTACAATCTTTGTAGATGGCAGTGGCGTGTCAGAGATATCAGGTCTAATTGGAGAAATTTTGCTTTAAATATTCCTCACAATCATGTTCTAAATCCTGCATCTCATCCATCCTCTGGGACTCCCGGGTCCCACCAGGTAACAGAGTAGCAGGATTTAGCATACCACACCTGACAATGGTCAGGTCATGTGGCGCTGGGAGCAAAAGTTCCCAACGAGAGAACCATGCACTGGAAATGTCTTGTCCGTGAAGAGTTCAGTAAGAAAGCAACCGCATGAGGAACACATAATGTCAGTGGGTGTCGTGGTACAATGTCCTCTACTTTCTGCACTAAGGCCGCGGCAGCCGCCACAGCTCTTAAGCATGTCGGTAATGCAGCTGCCACTTGGTCAAGTGCGCAGCTGTAATACCCAATCGGTCTATGTGAATCCCCATGTATATGTGTTCAAACTCCCAAGGCCTCTGCTTGTTGTTCATTACAGTAAAGACAGGTATATAATAAATCTGATATATCCAGTGCTGTGGTTTCTGTCAGTGAGTGTATCAGAGCCTCAAATGAAGCAATTATGTCAGTATATTGTACTTTGTCAGCTCTGTGTCAGTTAGATTTAGTAGTAGTAATAGGAAAGGTGTCAGTAAGAGAATCCTGTAAAGAATTTAAACACATCATTAGATCATAAACATATTGAATCAGCATTGTGGTAGCAATCATGCAACTCATTGTGGGACATAGTGGGGCTGTCCATAAAACTTTGGCTTAATTAAGTCCACGTATATTGGACTGTGCTGTAAATAAATGTAGTAAGTCCTGACTATCTGCTTTAAGAACTATGCAGATCATAAATCAATGATTAGATGACTGTATTACTTCCATAACTGTAAAGTTAATTGATTTACACTAAAAAAATAATAAGAATAATCACATTGGGTAGATAACCTACAATAACAGAGTGTTGCAAATACTATGGGTATTAAATAGTATGCGTTGTTGTAAAATTTGAAAAAAACTATTTCTTGTGGTCCATAGATGTTTAGAAACTTGTGACATGATTAGTAATGAAAAACTCATCAAAATACTCTAACCCCGTGAGGGTCCTCATATCGGTTAGTGCCTTCTGACAGCAGTCTCTCATGGATTCCTGTTAATAATACACAATTTCTTCCAAACCACTCTGAGAAAAAACAATCATTAAATCATTACAAATATTTGAGAGAATATCATGATTAGTTGTGCAGCAAATGCGATTTACTAGTAGCAGAAACCAGTAGTGCTGCACCTAATTGTGACCTCCATTCCTTATTTGTGGGCTCATATGCATGACCAATGGATCTAGTAAAGTGGCAACATGCAATCAGATAAATAAGTTAGCATAAAAATGCAACTCAATATGCATCTTATAATAATCACTATAAAATCTGCATTTTTCAATAAGGGCTTTGATAAGGATTCTGCAGCATTACCTGCAGACTCAATATTTTTTCTAAATAATTTCTAGTGGCTCAGTAATAATAATAATTATAATAATTTAAAAAAAACACTTGCTTTTTCTGTGCAAAATGAAATGCATCAATTTGCAAATTAATCTTTTCTCTGGAATGGTCACACCTCTATTGGCTGGGATTTAATTTAAATAAAACAAGCAAAAGCAATAGCATTATTAAGCTCAGACATCATATTAGCATTTGTCATTTGGGAAAAAAAAAATGGCAGTTTTTTAACAGATGTTGACAAAACAACATTATCACTTGAGGGAAGCAGAGGGGAGGGGGCTGGAGGTCATCCTTGGGTATGGCTGATCACTGTCCCATTCAAACATTGCAATAACTTTAATATATTTATTGTGCTTTTTCAAAAGGGTAAACAATATCTTCAATTCTAAGATCTTTCATGTCCTTGTTATGGAAAACAGTTCTGTAACACTCCTTGGATATTTCACATAATTTAGGAATAAAACTTTACTCTCTTATCAATCTCATTAACCATTTCCTGCCTTTAATCACCTACAGAGTTATTTCTGATATTACTCTCACCTCATCACTGAATAAAACTTCTTCCCTTCTGCTTTTTCAAAAATAAACAAAAATTTCAAAATTATTCTTTTTTTTCCCCATTTTTCTTTTCTCCCTAAGGCTCTAAAAGAAATATCACCTCTCCTCACTTCCCACTGAACAGAATTAACCCCTCCATGGGACAGTACAATCTTTCCAAACATATGTGGGTTAGTGGGATATACTATCTCAATTCTTGAAGCTTTCACCACCTGTCACCAGACCATTGCGCGTTCACTCTCATCAAATAATCATTACCTCACAGGTGCATCATCATTGCCAATTCCAACTAACTATGACCAGCATAGTATTTTCTATACCTTCTCACTTGCTCACACTAGTCACATACTCAGAGTACTTCCTGTGATCCCATACAAATGCTTAAAAAGGTGTTACCTCTTTCAAAGACAAAAAATGTAAATAAAATAAATGAAAAATTTCCCCAAAAAACCTAACCTTGCGTTATGTGTCTGTCACTGTTATCACACCTACGCCTTCCACATACTGTCCTCTGTTATCAGTATAGTGGGCCACCTACTGTCCATCTCTGTTATCAGTATGGTGTTTCATCTACTGTCCTCTGTTATCAGTAGTCACGTGTCCCACCCCCACCCTGTCTTCTCTTATTATGTTTCCCCATATATTCTACCTTGTACGTAGGTGGCAGATACCCCCTGTGAATCTCGCTACCGGTCAGCACTCTTCACAGGAAAAAAATCAACTCATCAAATCAGAAAAAAATTATATGCAATATGTCATTCTTTGTTACCATATCTGCACATTGTCTAAGTGATCATTACACGATTAGATCACTATCTCCCCTGGTTATCTAGCTAACTGTGGCCACAGTATTAACCCCTTAAGATAATCTATCAATTTAGTACCCTCCCCCTTTCAAAACAAACAAAATTAAATTAACACAAATCAAAAACAAAACAAAAATTGGCTTAAAGAAAACCCCACAGCCTTGAGTCAGTTATCACTGATTACCTTCCATTCATAAGAATAAAAATAAACCCAGGACTTATCTGCGCATTACTCAAGGTATATCTGATTCAATATATGTATCCAGATTAAGCAAATAGGCAATAGAAATTGCCAACAGAAAACACGGTCTAATATGTCAATATGAACCTTTAAGAATAGATGTTATATTGGACTTATATCTCATCGATATATATATCACTTTTCTTATCCAAAATGTATTACTCATTAAATGAAAAAAACATTGAATTCACATGATCATTTCCTGTTTCTTCACCTAACATGGACAACTCCTTATCTCGCATTACATCAACTGAATCCATCACTTTAGAGTTTCCAACTCACAGCTGCTTTGTTTAATAAACCCCAAAAAATTAAATCAAAAACCCATAGCAGAAAAACAGCAGTCCTACATTACGGACTTCATCTCCGCAAGACAAGAGACCAAAAAACTTTACAATGAGATAAACTCGATCTTTCTTTGTTATAAACAATATTCCAATTAACTTTATTTATTCTGGTGGTAAAAATTAACTGTTACTTGGCTTACAATATTAGCGTCTACTCCTTTAAACTCTGTATTTTAACGGACCTCTGTCTATGGATATAAAGAAATTAGCTCAAACTGTTATTGTAATCCGACTGCTTGCTAGCTCTAACAATGCAACGTATACTTAATTATTTATTAACATTTTCTTATATAAACCTTATACAGTAGACAATCCGGAGGTTTCCAAACAATACAGATTATGGATAAATCATGCATTCCATTTCTTCCACATGTTGCTGGCCAGTCAACCAGAAAGAGACGTAAATGCACAATCTCCTCTACCTATCTCTAATCACCAAATTATAAGCACGGGAAAACCTACAACAAATATATGCAACTTCTTTAAAATTTATAGATTGGACAAACAAAGAAACTCTAATTATCAAAACAACCGCTACAGATTAGTTACTT
Source organism: Crinia signifera (assembly GCF_055691185.1). Classification (NCBI taxonomy): domain Eukaryota; kingdom Metazoa; phylum Chordata; class Amphibia; order Anura; family Myobatrachidae; genus Crinia; species Crinia signifera. The sequence goes on from NC_139222.1 coordinate 79,852,411, forward strand.
CAGCAATATCCTCAGCAGATAATATACATCAAACAATCCAACCGCGGTCAAAAAATAAAAACAAACAAAAAAAATACTGTCATTTAAAGAATATATTTTTTAAAAGTAGAAAATTATTGCCAGCATAACCTTTATATTAATATGCTTGCTATAGTCTAATAGTCTATAATAAACTAAAGAAATACTCTTCCTGACCCAAGCAATGTTGTTTACAACTTCTTGCCAAGTTTCTCGCTGCTCTCCTTATCTATTCTCTGACACAGAGAAGAAATGGGCGATGCGGGGGGGTTTAGCAAGCTGACAGTCTGCAAAATGCAGCGTTGTCTTTCCATGCCTTAAATTACGATCTATTTGTTTTATAATTAAAAATTGCTTCAAGTGATTTTGGATTAGCACACCTTAACAGATGTTGAGAAAGATAAGAGTACAAATAAATGCACCGACTTTACAATTTTTTCTACACACATTTTTTTTTTTTTTTTTAAATAGCTAATTTTTTTTTTTTTCTTTCAAACTTTGATTTTCTCAACTGATAAAATGTGAAAACCAACATCATTGAATCTCGCTGGGGCCTCCAACTGATAAACCAGATATTTATCTGATAAGCTTAGATATGATTGATAACCCAAACTTGTATATATTTACTTTATTACCTTTAAATATAACGGCAACACTGAAATGATTGCACACCCACACAACCTTGTTATAAAAGGTATGACAATGCTTTACTTAAAGAATAGCTTCATTACAGATATTTGCAAATGCAGACTAACACAAGAAACATAAAACTGACTAGCTAATACTTAAACAGTAATTCTAAATCAAATCAAAATGGACACCTTTCAAGGACAGTGATCAGCCATGATTAAACCTCCTTCATAGTTACCTCCAGCCCCCCGTGCTTGCGTGTTCTTCCTCAAATGCCTTCTTTCCTCCTTCTATCACTCTGATATTTAAACCTTTATCACATTAATTAATTAATTACTCATAAGCATTGAGTCTTATTGGAAAGCTCTGCTTTCAATCATGATGTCATAATTAACCCAACACCCAACTTCAGTGGCCTTGTGGGTCTACGCATGTGTGGCCTTGTTCCCATCTTATTCAGTTTGTGGAGACTAGCTTCCTGTCCTTGCTACATTATACTGTCAACATCACATTCTTAAGCTTCTAAAACCAAAAACAATTATTTATAAGAAATCACTTTTACAGCACTGTTCTGAATGATCAGCCATTTTAATAATATTATTATGCAAGTCATGCCTAACAAAATGGCTGCTGCTTCTAACTGTTTAGCGCAAAGGGAAGGCCTCATACGCAGTGAATAGTACAGTGTGCAACAAGCTAAAGTCATCTGCAGCAATAATAGCGGCAGTCAGGAAAACAGAATATAATAAAAGCATAGATTTATTGATTAGTTGATTTTCTGTATTATCAGAGGGGAAGCATATTCACATTACCCCACCTGCCAACAGCGGATCTTAGTACTACAACTACAAAGGGTTCTAAGGGCAGTGGTGACTTCTAACTACAAGCTTATATTTTTATAGTAGATGTGAGAAAGAATAGCCGTGCTTTGGAGAATGGCTCATTTAAAAATATGGTTTTCTACGACCGACTCTCAACCAAGACCCTTTATTTGCCATTTCGGGAGGAAACCAGGCATAGCCTAAATTTCATGTTTATTGCAGATGAGGCCTTCACACTTCACAACAACATTATGAAGCCTTATGTGCAAAGGGACTAACTAAAGAGAAGAGAAAATATCCTTGGGATATTAAGCAACCAATTTTGGATCTTTCACACACCAATCAACTTGAGGGTGGACAAGATTGACCACTGGCTGCTTTGTTCTACACAACTTTCTGTGCTCAAATGCCACCCAGCAAGGGACAGCTGAAGTGAAAGATCCAGAGAATTTGGAAGAGGCTTGCTCAATCCCCAACACCCCAACAGTGGGGGTAGCCATTGAATGTTGAAATAAATGTTGTTTTTACAACAATATTTGTTATTACTGCTCTATCCAGAAGGTATTAAAGCTAGGTTCTAGAGCAGGCATGTCCAAACTATGGCACTCCAGTTGTTGTGAAACTACAAGTCCCATCATACCTTGCCATAGTTTTAGCATTCCCTAAAAGCAAAGCTGGAGAGCCATAATTTGGACATGCCTGCTCTAGAGAAAACTTATTTCTTCAGTGGAACCTTTGGCTTCTTTTAATAATGCAGAAACATGGTAGCAACTTTCTAAGCAATGGAAAACTTGGTATTTGGGCATCTGACAATAGCACTATGCAGCTTGGGAGTCCTGCTGGTGCCACTGGGCACGTCATTGCTCAGTCCTTGTTGATCTAGACCAGGGGTGGCCAAACCTGTCCTCAAGATCTACCAACGGTGCATGTTTTCCAGGCAACCTGTGGATCTATAGTATGAATGAATGCAGCAGGTTTGAAAATGTGACCATTAGTATTGACTACAGCTGTGCACCAGCTAGGTGATCTGGAAAACATGGACCGTTGGTAGATCTCGAGGACCGGTTTGGCCACCCCTGATCTAGACAGTGCCATCTTCTATACCAGGGGTAGCCAACTCTAGTTCTCGGGAGCTACAAACAGTTAACATTTTCCAGGTCTCCTCACAGAATCACAAGTTAAGTAATTATCTCTACCTGGGGATATTTTGTAATTTGGCAGTGAGTAATGAGTGCACCTGTGCAGCTGCTAGGTGGTCTGGAAAACATGAACTGTTGGTAGCTCTCAAGGACTGGAGTTGGCTACCCCTGTTCTATACCATAACTGCTCCAAATACGCATCTAACATCCTCCATGTATAGGCTGCACACTATAAATGTTACCCTACTTGTGTACTCCATTGCACCAGGCAGGGCAGTCCACCCCAAGGTACCAGTCAGGGAGGTGTACCTCCCGGACTGAGCTGTCCAGCCCATTCCACCATGCATGCACTGGGCCTTTTAACAACCCCTCTTTGCAGTACGCATACTACATAACATGTGCATTCAGATGAAACAGTGCAGAGAAACCGTCAGAAGGAGCAGCATTTGTTGGCCAACGTACAACTGATTTGCCCATACTGAAACGGGATTACTGAGCAGCAATTAATATAAAAAAAAAACTGCTTTATTTATACACTCAGGGCTTTATATGTTATTGTTTGAAGAAAGACAAAGGGGTCAATTCAGAGCGGTTCGTTCAGGTCCAAATTAAGCCCCGTGTCCGATGGTGCTGAGTTTGCGCATGTGCGAATATGCGCATGCATAAACTCCAGGAGCTGTTTGCTGGAAGAGGGGAGGGCCAGGGGCAGTGGCGTAACTATACCTCCGCAGCCCCCGCTGTGGCGGGGGGCGCAGAGAAATTGGGGGCGCCGCCGGGGGGGCTGCGGAGGTATAGTTACCTGTGGTCTTCGTCTCGCCCGGCTCTCTGCCGGGACCTGCCTGACGTCACGGTCCCGGCCGGCTCCTGCTGCAATGAAAACTGACTATTATAAAATGGCTGCCCCCATACTGCAGACAGTTTTCTGTCTGCAGTATGGGGGCAGCCATTTTCTAAGAGTCAGTTTTCATTGCAGCAGCAGGAGCCGGCCGGGACCGTGACGTCAGGCAGGTCCCGGCAGAGAGCCGGGTGAGATGCAGACTGCGGGGACTGGTAAGTGTAAGAAGGGGGGTCAGGTTAGGTGGGGGGGTGGCGGGCGGCGGCGGGGGGGGGGGGCGCCGAAAAAACATCCGGCGGGGGGGGCGCTGAAAACCTAGTTACGCCCCTGGCCAGGGGCAGATGCGGTGAAACACTCAGCATTTTATGGGTGTTACCATAAAAATATTGGGCATTCCCCTGGGAACACAGGAATGTCAATGCCCATGTGGGGCGGTTGGCTGACCTCACACAATGTCAGCACTCGCCCCCTTTTTTCAGCCATCTCCGCCCAGGATAAAAAGTACAGACTTACTTTTAGGCATGAACAGAGAAAAAAAACACAATGTCAGAGAGAAAACAAAAAAATAAACAAAGAAAAGAACAAAGAAAGAATACAAAAGAAAGCAAATTAATGGAAAGATAAAAGCAAAAGAGAAAGTAAAAAGCAAGCAAAAGAAATACAAATAAATAAAACAAAATAAAGGAAAGGTAAGAAAAAAGAAATAACAATCTAAAGAAAACAAAAATGAATAAATTGAAAGTATATGATTGTAGATTAGTCCTTACATTTACAAACTTTATAAATGCAAGTGGCAGCTGATACACACTCGGACAGGCTATTTGTGGCCTTAGGCCATTCCACCTTACTGCATAATGCAGGGAATAGGGCTGTACACAATTATCATATACAGTATGTCCCACCCCTTATACCAGAGATCCTGCAATTCTCAACATTCTCCCCAGCCTGCCATCTTCACTAGGAGGATGTGAGACAGCCATTATATCTTCTGGACTCACTGAACATTTTCCAGATGTCCTACTAAACGCAGAAGTGGTTCCATCTGTGTTTAATCGTACAGTATGTTTGTTTATGTATATGCTTAGTGTTCTAAGAAATACCTGAACAAGCATCTGTCCATTCCATTAATATATTGGTAGAGTACACTCAAAAGTAACAGATTGGCTCTGTTGACTTCTTTATTTGTAGTATCATCACATAATACATACTGATCAAAGCGTAAAAAAAATAGTTTGGGCTATCAGGTCACATTCAAAATCATTTGGAAGAACATAGTTTTAGTGGAGCTTTCAATTTTTATTGACATAAAGGTTTTATATTGGGGGGTCATCTCCATTCATTTGTAAAATGTGCAGGAAAAACACAAAAATATATTTTTACAGGGAAATTTCTAGAACTGACTGATTATGCATTTATGGGCATCCATTAAGAAGGTCAACAGTAATTAAGCAATTATGTCTCCGCCCAGCTGGAACAACTGTTGCTACCGGGACAAAATGAAACACGGTTTTGATATTAGTTCCCACTAGACACATATTGTATGGACTAAAAATTCACATTAATCTGATTCAGTGAGTCTTTCTTAGTCATGATAGGTACATGATGTCTAGGTCAACAAACACTGTGTAAACACCAAAAGTTCAACATTGATAACATATCAATAGGCACAAGGTCGACACATGCAAAAGATCAACATGGCGATGATGTTCATCTTGAGTTTTCACCATTTTTGTCCATATCTTATGAACTTTAACACTTTACCATCACCGTTTACTGCGCTTGGGAACGGTAAAGTGTGTCAAGTGCAGAGAGCCACCTGGCCCGATTCATGTTGAATGCAGCGAGCCACAAAAGGGCACGCACTACACTAACTGGGATTCCACGTGATCAGGTGTCAACCTGGACACCAAAAATCCCCTGAAAAACAAATTATTTTTGCAATGTTGACCATGTGCATATCTAGATGATACCGGCCATCCATAATCCAAAACCTTCTTCTTGTACCTCTGATGCTGGAGCACACAGCAGCTTATGAACACTTAAGTTGTTAGAAATAAATTAAAACATTATTTTATAAAGTAAACCAGGCACTATTCTTGCTGCTGTGGGTATCTGTTGCCAAGCACCCCCCCTCCACCCAGATGGGAGCATTAGGAAATACTTGTAAAAACAAGGTGTGTGTGTGTGTGTGTGTGTGTTGCTTTCAGTGCTGAGAACACAAATGTATAATGTCATCATAAAAATAAATAGGGTGAGGAATTATTTCATCTGTGACTGAGGTAAGAGTAGGACACGTAGTAAGTACATTGTGAAAATATGCTTGTAATGCATCAGCAAAAGGCTTCTATGTAGAACATCATCCACTGTTTAATGGGAAGTTTTCTGTACAGTTATCTTCTTAGCAGCCTCAAGGATGGCCGTCAGATTCGCCTTATCTCCAAATTCCTTCTCTCGATGCTCCAGAAGAATTCCCTGGAAATTGTAAAACACATAAAAGTTATGAGAAGAACTATGACATGGTATTGCAGATAGGCCTCTTGGCAGCTACTGTATACTGTACAAAGCTACACAAAGGGCACACTACTGTGAGCCAATATCTGACAGAAACCGTAAGGAATTACGTGTGTCATCTAATGTGCCCTTTGTTACATTTTCTATCGACTCCTTTAGTAAACAAAAAAGCCTTAAGCAAAATAAAACTACAAACGGCTTTACTAGTGGAATACATGTATTTATTGCAAAGTGGGTGATCCCCCACATTGCAGGCTCTTGCATGAACACAGACTACAATTTTAACTGTTATGCCAATGGTTACTAATGCATTTTATTTGTTTTTATTGCTGGGAATTAATCATTAAATACACAACTGCTGGCATGTTTAGAAGCATTTACTACCTCCTAAGGAGAATAAACGTTCCACCTACTGTACCAGAGGTTATTTTTAGAACCTGATGTGTAAGCAACATTGAATGCACAGTACAAACACACAAGTTCCCTTTAGAGCAGTTGTTCCCATCCTCAGTTACCCTCAACGGTTCAGGTTTTCCAGGTCACCCGGCAGGTACACAGGTGCACTCATTATTCACCAACAGATTTTAAAAGATCCACAGGTGGAGCTAATTATTTCACTTGTGATTCTGTGTGGAGACCTGGAAAACAAGAACTGTTGGAGGTACTTGTGCACAGAGTTTGGTAACCATTGCTTTATAGCAGTGGTAGCCAACCCTAGCCCTCGAGAGCTACCAACAGTTCACATTTTCAAGACAAAATAGCTGCTGCACAGCTGCACTCATTAATCACTGACACATTTTAAAAGATCCACAGATGGAGCTAAGTAGCTCACTTGTGATTCTGTGAGGAGACCCGCAAAACATGCACTGTTGGTAGTTCTCGAGGACAAGGGTTGGCTACCCCAGCTTTAGAGAATGGACTAGCTTTTGACTGTAAAATATATATATCGTCTTCATGCCAGTGTTCATTACAGTGTTAAATGTGTACAGTAACCTACTGTAGAAAGCAAGGATTATACTCACGATAATACCTTTTCTTCGGAATACTTCATGGCAGCCATTACATTGGGTTCATCCCTCTCTCCTCTCCAATTAGACAGGTAGTTTTTTCCCCAGGATCCAGCCCCTCCTCTTCCTTCTCTATATAATCTGACACCTCCCCATTGACCATAGTCTTTGACTGTCTCCGTCCTGATCCTAGGGAAAAAACACAAATAGGGAGGGCCAAAAAAAATTTTTGGGCTGCCATGAAGTATTCCGAAGAAAAGGTATTATCGTGAGTATAATCCTTGCTTTCTCCTTCATACTTCATGGCAGCCATTACATTGGGATGTACCAAAGCAGTAGGGTGGGCTTATATTATACCTCAAGCCAAAACTTGTTTAAGAATCTCGCATACGAAATTAGGACTTGAGACATCCAACGCATAATGCCTGGAGAAGGTATGTAAAGAAGACCAAGTGGCTGCTTGACAAATCTCCTTGGCTGAAACTTAGGCCTCTCTCGCCCATGAAACCGCCATTGCCCTTGTTGAGTGAGCCTTAATGCTTTCCGGTACCACACGACCCACTTTCTTGTAGGTAAATGCAATTACTTCTCTCAGCCACCTTGAAATTGATTGCTTCGATGGAGCTAATCCTTTCTTCGCCCCCCTGGGGAATCGCGAACAATGCTTCTGACTTCCTGAACCCAGCCGTTCTGTGCAGATATATCTTGATAGCCCTCAAGACATCTAACGTATGTAATTTTTCCTCTTTTTTTTTTTTTTTTTTTTTTTAGAGGATTTTGGAAAAAACAAGGCAAAATAATCTCTTGACTCAAATTAAATGAGGAAACCACCTTGGGTAGGAAGGATGGTCTGGTCCTCAGTACCACCCGATCCGGAAAAATTTTCAAATACTCTCTTTGCTGACGTTATCGCTACCAAAAATAACATTTTCCACGTCAGGAATTTCAAATTAACTCTGTCCAATGGCTCAAACGGAGCCTCCATAAGTCCATTTAGAACTAAATTAAGATCCCACTGGAGGGCTATTGACCTAACCCTAGGCCGCATCCTCTTAATAGCTTGTCAAAATCTTCTTATCAAACTATGCTCTGCAAGTTTCTTGTCTAGTAGCACACTCAACGCAGAGATCTGAACCTTGAGTGTAGCAACCGAAAGCCCTTTATTAAGACCATCACAGAGAAACTGTAAAACTTGGGGTATACTTGCTTTAGGGAAATCGAATTTGCCTTCCGACCAGCTCGCAAATACTCGCCATACTCTGTAGTAAACCTTTGATGATACCTTCTTCCTTGCTTGGAGAAATACTTCGATTACTTCTGAAGATAAATTTTTGCTTCTCAACTGTTGCCTCTCACTTTCCAGGCCGCTAAATTCAACTTGTGAGGCTCTTGACAATTGACTGGGCCCTACCTGAGCAAATCCTGTGTCACTGGAAGGAATACTGGATCTGCAATCGCCATTCTTTCCAACATGGGGAACCAAGCCCTCCTTGGCCAGTAGGGTAACACGACTAGGACTTGGACCCCCTCCGTTCTGATCTTCCACAATGTCCTGTGAATGAGGGAAAATTGGAGGAAAACGTACCCCAGGCGGAATTCCCATCTCTGAGACAGGGCGTCCACTCCACTTGACTCCCAAGTCGGGTACCGAGAGTAAAACTGTGGAAGCTTCTTGTTGACTGCTGAAGCCATGAGATCCACCTCTGGCTGGCCGAACTGCTCCACTATGTTTTGGAAAACGGATTCCTTCAGTTCCCACTCGCCTGGGACTATACTTGTGCGGCTTAGATAATCCGCAAGCTGATTGCTTTCCCCTGGCATATGCAACGCTGACACTGACTGCAGATTTTCTTCGGCCCAACACATGATGCTTTGCACTTCTCCCAACAGCACATGACTCCGTGTACCTCCTTGTCTATTGACGTAAGAGACGGTTGTAGCGTTGTCCGAAAAAAATACGTAGGTGTGCACCCTTAATATCTTCGTTGAAGAACCTCATCGCCTTCCATACGGCTCTTAATTCTTTGTGATTGGAGCTGACTCGCGGGGAGACCACCGACCTTGACATGTTTTGCCCAGACCGTGAGCACCCCAACCCACGGCACTGGCATCTGTGGTAATCACCCTGTATTGGGGACTTGCTAGTGAAGACTTTCTTGGCTTTAGTTGATCGGCTTCCCACCATACCAGTGAATTTTTTTTTTTTTTTTCTTTTTTTTTTTTTCTTTTTTTACTGAATCTGAAATTCTTATTCTTCTTTCCAGAGGTACTTGCCTTCTTGTATAATCTAGAAGGAACCACTGTAGAGGCCTCATCCTCCATCTCGCCCATGAGACTATGTCCACCGTAGAGGCCATCATACCCAAAAGGCTCATTGCTGACCTTAGCGGTATGCGATTTTCTTCGTAGATCATAGAAATCAATTGTTGGATTTTCTCGCACCTCTTTTCGGAAAAGGACATCTGAAACCAAACGGTGTCTATTAGTACTCCTAAAAACTGAAGATTTTGCGTTGGTTTTAAACAGCTTTCCTCTCAGTTTACTAGCCACCCGTGTTCTTGAAGAAACTGAATGGTAAATCTCTTGCTGCCATCACCTCTTCCTCTGATTGTGCCACAATCAAAAAGATCGTCGAGATATGCCCATATCATGATCTTCTCTTTTCTCAGCACTTCTATCAATACCACTAACACCTTGGTAAAGACTCGAGGCGATGAGGTGAGGCCGAAGGGCAGACAAGCGAATTGGTAATGACCGTGACCCACGCAGAATCTTAGAGATTTTCTGTCGTCTGGGAAAATGGGAATATGGAAATAGGCGTCTCCTAAGTCGATGGAGACCATATAGTCGTTCTTTCTTATACCCATCAGAATAGACCTTGTGGTCTCCATATGAAATTTTCTCTTTTTTATGCGCCAATTTAACCTTCTTAAATCTAATATAGTTCTGTAACCTCCAGAACTTTTGCTGACAATAAACAGACGGGAATAAAAACCGGACCCTTTCTCTCCGTCTGGCACCTTCACCACTGCTCCCGAGGTCATGAGCCCTTTTAAACTTAATGTTAGAGCTTCCCTTCTAACTTCGAAACTGGGAGCTCTGAAACCCAAAACTTTGCTACTCTTGGTTTTGACATGAATTCTAGATGATAGCCAGTCTTGACCACCTCCAGAACCCATCTGTCTCGAACGGTCTGCTCCCAGATGTGAGCAAATGCCAATAGCCTCCCTGCTACCGGAACCTGCTCCACCATGGGACCACCGTCACCGTTTCTGCACGGCTCCAGAATTTTCACCCTTTTTTTTTTTTTTTTTTTTTGGCGAAAAAACGCCCTGGATGTCCCTAGAGCGTATCTGTCTCTGACCGATCTACCCGGTCTGTATGACCTGGCTTGTCTATAGGCTTGTCCTGTAGAAAATGAGGAAAAACGCCCTCTTCTGTCTTGTGGTAATCTTACCGATTTACCGCCTGACATCCTTTGAATCATCTGATCCAAGCGACTGCCGAAAAGAAAGGCACCTTCATAAGGCAGCGTTGCCAGTTTGTATTTTTGAATGGGAATCTGCCGCCCATGATTTAAGCCATAAGGCCCTACGAGCCACAACCCCTGAGGATAGAGACTTTGCCGCAAAGTCTAACTATCTAAAGAGGCTTCACACATATAGTCCACCGCAAGCTGTATCTGGGTTAGACTCTTGCTGATTTGATCACGGGAGACTTACTTGCAGATCTTTTTTGCAAGGCCGAACACCAGATCCTGAGTGCCCGGGAGAGTGAGGCATGGCTACTCCCGACTTTAGCGAGACCGAGGAGGAATATGCAACCTCCTAAATGCACTTTCCATCCTCTTATCCATCGCGTCCTTAAGTGATGCCCCATCCTGAAGGGGAATAGTAGTACGGGTAGTCACTTCTGACACCGCTGTATCAATTTTAGGAATGTTACACCATTTAATAAATTCCTTGTCTTCAATAGGAAACATTTTCTGTATTCTCTTTATTGAGCCTACTCTTTATCCACACTAAGCCATTCCTTAGTTAAAAAGTCTTCACAACTTTATACACCGGGAAGGACCTTCCCTTTTTTGATCTGTGTTCAAATAAAGCATCAATTCAGACTTCACAGGTTGCTTATAATTGACGTTCTATAAAGGTTTTTAGAACTGCCACTAACTATACGTTAAACAGGCGTTCATCCTCCAGCACTTCGCCTGACTCTGCTGACGATCCGTCAGACATATCCTTATCCATATAATCATGCATAGATTCATAACCATCATCTCTATCCAGACTAATCTGTGTACTGGATCTCTTATTCCCAGTATATTCATCCTAGAAACAAAATTCTTATAACTATGCTGATATATTCATTCCCCAACAAAGGTTTTATCACAGCCTGGACAGACTTTAGTACTCTTCGTTTTAGCAACCTTTCTTTTTTTTTTTTTTTTTTTTTGGGTACTGGAGGCACACTATAAAGAAAAGAAAGTATACTAACTATCTGACTAACAAAATAAATACAACTGTCCTCAAAAAGAGGACTTACCTGGGCAGCGGTGTAACCGTTTTTGGAGAGGCATCCTCCATGCTCAAATTCACTTGCAAGCCCGACCAACAGGTAAGCAATCCAGCGCCTGTAACACCGATCAGGCGCTTTAGCTGGCTGCTGCACGAGCAGTCACGGCGTCTCCTCCCCCCTGCCGGAAACCTCGCGTCTCCTATTGACAGACGCGTACTTCCGGTATTTGGAACGCACGCGACCGTGACCCGCACGCCGCGTGCATCCGCCAGAAGTGATGCCAGCGTACTCACCGCGAGCAGAGCACCGGAGCCGCCGGGGAGCATGTTTGCCGGAATGGCGCCGAGGACCACAGGTAACAATACCTAGTCCAACAACACTACTCACCCTGCCAAGGGGGGGGGGGGGGGAGAATCGCCGTATGGCTGAGAACCAGCCGCAGGCTCCAAAGTCCTTGCCACCGGCCCCGGACACACATATAGGCTTAAGGCACCGCCAGCCTGACCACCCAGGCCCCCGGCAGCATCACCAGCCTACCGGGCATTTTTTGGAAAATAAAGAAATAAAACTAACTAACTACCTGTCACAGACAGAAGGAGACAGGAAAAAGACTATGGTCAATGGGGAGGTGTCAGATTATATAGAGAAGGAAGAGGAGGGGCTGGATCCTGGGGAAAAAACTACCTGTCTAATTGGAGAGGAGAGAGGGATGAACCCAATGTAATGGCTGCCATGAAGTATGAAGGAGAAAATTATTTTTCCTTTTTCACATTTGGCGTGAGAAAAGATTATGACAGTAGTTTAACATTTGCATACCCTTTTTTAACGCAGAAATGCAATAGATTTATACTATTTAGGGGGGTATTCAATTAGGCCCAGAAAATTACTACAGGCTAATTAATCCGTCAGGACTATCATGTTAGATATTGTCCAGTGTATACCGAATATCGTTAATGTGTGGTCCTGCAGGTAGTTAACAATATCTACTGTCGTCTATTCACAATATCGTCAACTGCATGTTCAAGCACGTGTTGGGTGACATCAGGGAATTATATTAACGATATGTAGGCACTACAGAATTTGCCTCGGAGCACCACCGGTTTTGTTAACGATAACGTTTATGGAGCAGATCGTCTAGTGTGTATGTGGCTTTAATCTTACTGGAAGAATTTCTTAACATGAAACAGAATGTTATCGATATGGTATGATTCCAGACATCTACTAGGATATATATTCATTACAGGCAAACAGAGTGAACACAATGGTTTACTGTAATCCACTTTAAAGAACCTTGCCAAAGCTTTTCTCTGTGTAAATTAACCTTAGTGTACTGTGGAAGATTAAAATGATCAGCAGAAAAATATCCAAGTACATAAAGAAGGCCTCATTCAGAGATGTAAGCCAACGCATACGCAGTTGTGATCCCGTAAGCAGCTGATGTGCAACAATATGCTAATACTGTAACCACTGGTAAATGTACTGAGACGACCACCAGCGGTTGCAGATGTTTCATTAATAAACCATCGTTGAATGCCTAGGGCTGCGCAGAATGCCTGTGGGAACTGAAACATTGGCATCATGTTTTCTGTGTAGAGCTGGCATCTGATTTTGCCCCAGAATGGTCTCAAAGGGGTTCCCGACTGTCACTTAAAAAATCGTTAATGTAAGCAGCAACAGAAAAAGGTAAGTTGGAGTTTTGCAGTTAGCGGTCAGGCATGTCCAAACTATGACCCACCAGCTGTTGTCTAACTACAAGTCCCATCGTGCCATAAGGGGACGCACCCAAACAAGATGCTCACGAACCACGTCCCTCCGCTGCCTCCCCACCGCTACTCTGTCGCTGGCCTCAGCCACCTGCACCCCCCTAATCCTGCCAGTCTCCCTGAAGCGGGGACAGGCAGTGAGTCTGCTCCCTGCTGCCGAGTGACTGAGATGCGCAAGAATGCAAGACACTCGTACATCCCCGTCAAATATAGCGCCTCTCCATTGGCAAACGCCAGCTAAGGGAATTTGTTGATTCCCAGTGCTGGCTGAGAGGCACTCCATCTGTATTGCAGGTCAGCCTTTTGACCCTGTTGACCAATAAAGGTCGACCTATTGACTGTTGACACATATACCGGAGCAAAGAGTAGTCATAACTCATACATCTTGAATTTAGCCAGCCAATGTTACAACATTTCTACATATATTTGTTACTTCTATTACTCCATTTGGGTGAGGAGTATTCAATACAATATTTCAACACGGTCAAAAGTTTGATTTATTGTATCAACTTGAATATAGGTCATCAATTAGGTGAATGCATTCCCAGTTGTAGTCCACGTGGAAGAGAAAGTATGAAAAATTCCAAAACAATTAAATATAAAAATTGTGAAAAACTCCTATTGACTTTTTTCATGTCAACCTAATGACTGTCTATTAAATCTATCAACCGGAACCAACTCCTTTTCAGAAGAAAAAACACCCTGTTTGATGTTCCATATACACTGAATTGTTTTTACATCGGAATTAAGCTCCTGCTCTAGAACTCATCAAAACTGGAAGGCTTCCATTAATAATTGGAATGCAAAGCTAAATCTAGGGAAAAGCCACCTAGAACTTATTTGTAAACTGTACTGCTGCATCCGTCCAGCTGCTGCTATAACAAACACTTCTTTATAACAGAGGGATGTTTTTGATAGTGAACTTTGAAATCTGCAACCCATCTGGTCATGCAGCAGTTGTCCATTGCGACAAGTTGAGAACTTCGTGTTCTGGCTATAATACACAATGTCTCCTGACTGTAATCATGGTGCAATAGTTTTTGTTACTGTGATGAAGGACGCAATTCTCATGTTACTCTCAGAATTCTGATAATCATTGGTTTATCAAAGAAATTTTGCATATGGGTAGTGTTCTACTTTATATAAGCATGATCTAGCCAAATAAAATAGAGACACAATATCTAAGTCAATATTTTAAAGTTTTTTTTTTAAATAGATTTATCCTTTAGAAAATGTTCATAAAATTACTGTTATAATTTATATATAATAAATATTTACTAATTGTAACCATAATGCATTTACTTATCAAATTTAAAATGTCCTCAATATCCCCACAAAACAGTAGGACCAAAGGGCAGCTGCTATGGAGCCCAGGGTGTCACCTTCCCTGTCAAAGTGACATGTGCTAATTCCATTTTTTCACTACGGGATGGTCCAAAGGGACCCTTACAAACCTTTGATACAAGGGGCCTACAAATATCTAGTTATGCCACTGATTAGCCCCCACAACTTAGTTGGCCCACTTTCACAAAAATACATTAGCGGTCTCTAACATAGTGGAGCATGCTGGGTAAAAAGTTGAGACAAGTGGCTATACAAATCTCAATCCAACCTCTGTAAAATGAGCAATCACATATGAAACAAACAGAATCCATTGTACTGCACTGTATAAAGCTTTTATTACCTGATTTCCAGAGCCAATCACAAACATGCCACCAAGGATTAGACCTTCCCCTTCCCGGTTTCCATCAAAGCCGGCTTTCCAAGCCCGACGGAAATTCTGCCATACTCCCAATCGTATTAGTCCCATGAACATCATCTTCCTTTTTTGTGGTCCATAAAAGCGAGTCTACAATAAAAAGTACAGTAGATAACATTTGGGTACTTTGGCAACTCAATAGAAAATAATAAAACACCAAACTAGGCTAAAGTATATTATTTCAATAAGGAAGCAAATATGATTTTGAAGAGTTGTCAGATGTGTATTAGCATCTAACTAGTTTGCGAACGTGTTATTCAGGAAATTACAAAAGTTTCATGTTTTCCAAGAGACGTGTTCCGAGGACTAGAGTGGGAAGTATAGGGGCTTAACAATGGTGCTGCAGCCCAAACGGTGGCTTCAAGGAGCTGACACTGTGAGGGGGGCGCTTGGTTTCTGCAGATTCCGATGGGTCTAGCCATCCGTATGGAAACTGCTGAAAAAGTTCCTTTCAAAAAGGTCTGCCACCTTGGAGGAGACAGATGCTAGAGGTTCTACAGGGTAGCGTATAACACAACCTGGAAGTTACAGATTCCATGTAGTGATAGAAATATACATAGTATATACAGATGGGGCCGGGCTCATCTTTCCAGGGGATGGCGATGGCGACGCCATTCGCCATTCCCTGCTCCGGCGCCATCTGTGTGTCGGAAGGGGACGCGCGCGCACGAGGTACGCGCGCGTCCCCTTCCGACGGTGCTGCCGTGCCCTTCCGACGGGCGCCCGGTGCCCACACCGGGCGCCCGCACCCCCCCACAGCCGCCTCGGGTCCCCCCAGCCCCCCTCGAGCGGGAGGCGGACAGTATTGCGTCCGCCTCGCCCGCCGGCCGCCCGGATACTGAGACGCACGTGCGTGGGGGACGCACGCGCGTCTCAGTCAGATGGCGCGCCGTGTTGCTGGCGGATCGCCAGCGGCATGCTGCTGGCGATTCGCCAGCAAGCATAAGGCTTGCCCCATCTGTAAATATAAAAAGGAGGTATCAGAGTGCGTAATACAAATGTACCACCTAAACAATATTTCCCTATTCAGCAATAATGAAACAGATTATATTTTTCTTGATAAATCTCAAAGTTACAGATGAATTT
The DNA here is from genome assembly GCF_055691185.1 of Crinia signifera. NCBI lineage: Eukaryota > Metazoa > Chordata > Amphibia > Anura > Myobatrachidae > Crinia > Crinia signifera. Next base: position 79,868,498 of record NC_139222.1, read on the forward strand.
TCATAGTAAAACAATGTTTCAGACTGAGGTCTTCTAAAAAGCTTAAAATACAAAGACTTCTTCAGGAGTAAGGCTCAAATATACACATGCATATGCACACCCTGGCAATGAGCATGTAACCCTCTGGTAATAATAATAATAATAATAAAAAACACTGGAAATTATTAAGAAACCCAACCTGGCAATGAGCACGTAAAAACCTGGCAACGAGCAAATGTATGGGAGTGGCTGGAGCAGAATTTTTCTTTGGGCAGGGGCATAAAATGTCTAGTAACGCCACTGGGGAATCATTATTACTGGATAGAAATGTAGACTCCTAATGCCAGTCTAATATAAAGGTGGTTCTTACTAGGGACCCTCTGAAAGGAAGTTTGGCCTGTACTGTGCCAGATTTAAAAGTTAAGGGCCCCATACCTCAACAACTCCAGCAGCTAAAATCACGTATTATAAATCATACGCAGTCATTTTGCATATGATGTATCGTATGTGATGCCATTCACTGCCCATCCTTGTGGCAGGAATGGCGATCTCTGGATCCAATCCAATAAGAACAGAGTATTCCAGGTGTGGGAAGCAGCCGGAGTGCGTTCAAATTAGTTCAATAGGTTTGAATATCCCACCACCATCGCAACAGCGGTCATTTCATTGTTTGAGACAGTGCCGTCTTTCCCATTGGGCACGATGGGCAGTTGCCCGGGGGCCCTAGGACCTAGGGGCCCCCGGCCCAGCCCAATGGGAAAGATGGTGGCCGGGGTCCGGGAATCCGCTCACCCTCGCTGGGGGATACGGGCAGGGGGATCAGGGCGGTGGCGGTAGCTAGAAGCCTGATTCGGCGAAGCTCTATTTGCCGGCGGGGCGGGAAGCGCTGTTGCATTTGAATAGACTGGCCGGACGCTGATTGGCTGAATTCAGAAAATCAGCATCCGGCCAGTCTTTGAAAAGGCAACAGCGCTTCCCACCCCGCCGGCAAATAGCGCTTCACCTCCTAGCTAGCAGTGAATTTAATTTCGGGGGTCCGTGTGCCGGGGTTCTGATCACCCTCACTGGGTGATCCGGCAGGGGGATCAGGGCATCGGTGGCGGTAGCTAGGAGCCCGAAGCGGCGAAGCGCTATTTGCCGGCAGGGGGGGGCGAGAAGCGCTGCTGCATTTAAAATGACTGGCTGAATGCTGATTGGCTGAATTCAGCCAATCAGCATCCGGCCAGTCTTTTCAAATTCAACAGCGCTTCCCGCCCCCGCCGACAAATAGTGCTTCGCCACTTCGGGCTCCTAGCTACCGCCACCGCCGCCCTGATCCCCTTTCCCAGCGAGGATGGTCGGATCCCCGCCACCCGGCCACCATCTTTCCCATTAGCGCTATTTGCCGGTGGGGCGGGAAGCGCTGCTGCATTTGAAAAGACTGGCCGAACGCTGATTGGCTGAATTCAGCCAATCAGCGTCTGGCCAGTCTTTTCAAATGCAACAGCGCTTCCCGCCCCGCCAGTTAATAGCGCTTTGCCACTTCAGGGCAGGCTCCTAGCTACCGCCGCTGCCCTGATCCCGCTGCCCGGATCCCCCAGCGAAGATGAGCGGATCCCCGGCCGCCGGAAGCTGACTGGCTGCCGCACGGAGCCAGAGAGGTGAGGGTTGGGGAGGTGACTGTGGGCTCCTGGGCAAACTAATTTGGGGGGGGGTCCAGTGAACTAGGTTGCCCAGGGGCCCTTCCTAATGTTAAGACGGCCCTGGTTTGAGATAGAATGATTGCTTCTCGCTTGTCCCTAGAGTAAACTGAGTAAGACCCCAGCACAGTAATCATCATGTGGAACAGCGGAAAAATGGGGCGGCTGCTGTCAAACCCAATAAGTAGAAGCCGATTGGCTTTAATATAAAAGCTGCTAGAATATGTATTTTACTCTCTTCTATTCCACACATGCCTCCTCATTCTCCAAAACCTTAAAATGACTCCACTTATCCTCTAGAATCAATTTCAAATGACTCCTCAATCTCATAAAGCTCTCAGTAGCACCATTAATACTGTACATCTGAAGTCTTACTTACCATACATATACTAACTTAAATCAATCATGTATAATATACTTGTGATGGAAGTGTCATACCATGCAGAAGAATAGTTGGTATTTGGGCAAACGTTTGGTAGACAACAATATATAAATCAGACGGAGAATATATTTATCCTCAGTGTTTTAGGGGCTAAAGCAAGTTTTTAGCACATGGTTGTACATGGCAGGCAGAGGAGTAGCGAGGAGCCAAAGAGCACAATAGGGTGCCCAGGAGCGGGGGTGTGACCAACATTTCTGGGCAAGTTCAATTAGAATACTTTTGCTGTTCATTAATCCCCCTCATTATTTTATTTTGTACCTCAAATGACTTATCTCACCTATTCCTTACATCTTGTTCACTTAGCGATCATGATGCTTTAACTGGTGGCACAACATGTGAGTTGTGGGCCCAGGTGCAAAATTATAATATTTCCTCCAACCCAATTCTGGTTGGTGCGGTGGGACCATACATGGTCGGATAGGTTTTTTTTTCCCATCTGCGCATGCGTATCTTTCGCTATACGCATGTGCGACGACCGCACACGGACGGGTCTCTCCGTGCGAAAAAACCTGTCCGCAAGAGCACGGTCATTGTGGGCGGCATGTGGGCCCGGGACTGACAAAATAGGCAGGACCCCACACTACTCAACCTTTAAACTCGACATTGCTTCAAAAGAAATGTGAACTTTCTTTATGACAAATTATACTTTATAAACTCCAGTTCTGGGCCCTCTTTTGGTCTGGGCCCAGGACTAGAGTCCCTGCAGTTCCTCCCTGATGGCGCCCCTAACCCACTATGTGCTGCCTACTTTTAAAATTGTTTCACACCCTCTTGTTACCACCAGTGAGAAGTATCTGTGAAGTCTGAACAGTTGTGCGTCAGATGAACAGCTGAGCGGGGAAAGCATGGTCAGTGATGAAGTGCACAATGGGGTGGGGCAGGTGTCCAGAGCACTCATGGTATGCCACTGACAGCAAATGGATGGTGTAATGGTTAGCATTAATGCCTCACAGCACTGAGGTCACAAGTTCGATACCACCATGGCCTGATCTGTGCGAGTTTCCTCTAGGTACTCCGATTTTCTCCCACATTCCAAAAATATACTGGTAGGTTATTTGATGCCTAACAAAAATTAACCCTAGAAAGAATGAGTGTGTTTGTGTACATGTATAGATTTAAGCTCCACTGGGGCAGGGACTGATGTGAATATTCAAATATTCTCTGTAAAGCGCTGCGGAATATGTGTGCGCTATATAAGAAACTGTTAATACATAAATAAAGGCACAAAATATAATTTGCCTTAAAGTATATACTTTTTAAAAAAATCTAATAAGCTATTTAAAGCTTACAGGATATTATTTTCAAAAATGACATAGGTCAACAAACAAAGAAGAGTAAAAGAATTTTCACCTTTTCATCAAGAAAAAGTTCTCCATTAAAGTAAGGTTGAAAGTCTTCAATTTCTGTTCCAATCTTCTCCTTTACCACACCATAGAGTGGAACTCCCAACTGGTCCAGCTCAGGCCTAAGAGAAGACAGGCCTGAGGCCTCCTGAAATGAAAAATGACAACTACTGTTATACTGTACCTCGGAAATTGGACGCATCACAAATCATTTACAACGGGTTTTAATTGATGACAAATACTTTCAATAACATACATTGTTTAATGCAAGGTCTTCATTCCAGGTCTTCATTCCGACAACAGAGTCTACTAAGCTTGTTCAAGAGCTCATAATAGGCTTACAAGTTAAAAATGAGCTTAAATTACTTCCTTCCTGAATCTGATGAGAAAATCCATTTTAAAGCTCTTATCTCCTGCTGCCATGCATTAAAAATCAAATCTCCCAATTCACTGCATTCTTCACTGGAGCCAGGGTTCCACTAAAAAAAGGTTTGTGCAAGGACAGTGATTTGATGCAATTGCTAGCATGACTTCTGCCCAGTTTCACCTGCCTCTGCTGTCAACTCTCAGCAAAACCATGTAGGACCAGTGGCAATAGGGAATACAACTTACTTCGTCAATATGATCTGTGTCTTCTTATCTCGGCATTATTATTATAATTTTATTTATAAGGCACCACAAGTGTTTCGCAGCGCCGTACAAAGGAACAATACAGGGAGACAAAGCTTGGTATAACATTGAATAAACAAAAATACAGTACAAATAAAGAGCGCCACAGATCAATACACATTACAGCTTAAATATAAGTAGTGAGGACTCAATCAACATAGAACTAGAGGCTTGAGGCCAATGATGGAGAGGAGTATGCAGATGAAGATGGTCACTGAGTGTTTGAGTATAGGAGAGCTGTGAGTGAAATGTGAAGAGAAGTGGGCTTTGACAACAGGAGGGAAGAGGGCCCTGCTCAGAGGATCTTACAATCTAGTAGCATCTGCCAATGCTGCTGGTGTGTGTGTGAGAAGTGACAGGTTTTATTAGTTATCTTAACCCTTACCTCTCAACCATCCCGCTTTTCACGGGAGCATCACTTTTTTGGGACTTTCCTGCGTCCCGCCCAGGGCTAACAGTGTCCCGTGGAGGGGGGGGGGGGCAGTTGGGAGTCCCCCGTCACCCATGAATAGACACTGTGTGCACCCTGCCGCGGGACACAGCCAGCAGCTTACAGAGCCTCTAGCCATGCCCCCACAACAGCAAAAATGGGGCATGGACTTGCAATAATAGACCACGCCCCCTTGTGGCTAGACCACCCCCCCAAAACTTTGGTTGCACGCCAGCGGCGCGAAGTACCCCTCTTCACAGCATTTGAATGTTGGGAGGTATGCTACTGGGGATATGTAACTGGCACTAAATTGTGCAAGAAAATGCTTACTTAGCATTCAAATTCAGCGCCTAAAATAGTACACAAACTTTGTTTCATGTTTTAAAACCTTGTTTCATGCACAAATACAATCTATTTGTGTGTATTTTATGTAGCAGATGTGTTTATACAACAAAAATGCATTTTGTTGCATCCCATCCTCAAGATACCTCATTGAAATATAAAAATATTCTGAAATGAAGGAATAATACATTACCCAAAATGCTTCTGGTCCCAAGCATTTTGAATAAGGGATATTCAACCTGTGCCAATAATGGTAAAGTTTCCCATAATATATTGCTACATGTTATACAGTAATATCTTGCAACCAGCATTTAAGTGGGTCCACCCTATGTACAGTAGGTGGACCATAACACACCCCCTCAACAGTACGCCAAGTGTCAGGAGCCGCATTCTGCTACACACTTTAACCTCAAACTAGTTTTCAAAAGTGATTACTTCTTGATTTTACCAATATGCATCATGGTTTACTTTTAAAATCTTGATATTACAGTATGTAGAGAATAATATTAATTAATATAGTATTAACTCCAATGGTAACAATATAATGGGTTATTCAGACCTGATCACAGCCCTGCGATTTTGCAAGGTTAGCGACGATAAAATGACTGTGCATGCATCTGGGCGCGACACCAGATTTTTTATTCACAGGCCGTCCACAGTTCCAGTCACAGGAAGGCCCCGTTTGTGGGTGGTAACTGCCCTTTTTTCTGGGGGTGTCAGGAAAAAGGCAGGCCTGCCCAGACGTTTAAATCAATCAATAGTGATTGAGTTGTATATGGATTTGCAGCCGAGCGAAGAGCTGCAATATTTTGACAAGCCATTTGCAGCCTTGCACAGGGCGGGTGTTCACTCTGGCGGGCAGTGGCTCTCTGATCTGTCATTTCGCACAGGAGCAGCAATCAGGTCTAAAGAACCCTCAGAACGATTGTAGATATTGGTCTTAACAATACACACATCAAAAGCTTAAAATATTTTTTATGTATTTTATATATTGAAAGAACTATGGATCAAATTTTAAAACAGACATAATTTATAATCTCAACCAAAATCAGATCAAGATCCATCACACATGAATTCAGACCTATATCGTTTGTGAAGTGGCAAATCAAATTGGTTTTCCATCTGATCCGATCCGTGGTCCTGGGAGTTTCGGATAGGAGCCCCTAGATCGCTCATACTGCACCACTGATTTATCAGAATCACATGGAATTGGATGGAAAAAGGAGTGCATTTTGTGCATGCGATATATTGCAGAAAGTTTGACTTGCATTTCCAGTCCCTCTAGCCTCCTATACCAGCCCATCAGATGAATGCAGTTAGAATCCCGGCGGTCAAAATCCTGACACTTTCTCCCTCTATGGGTGTCCACGAGGCAACTGGCTCGCTAAGCAGGAGGGGGGGGGGGGGGGGATCCACGTCCCCCCCTTGTCGGAATTTCAGCGTCTGGATTTTGACCGCTGGGATTTCATACCAATCTCCATCAGATATATCTTATGATACAGTTGTATAAGATATAGGAAATCTAACTTAAGCAAAAAATGACTACAAAAAAATCGGATGGAATCACCCCCAGGAAGGTCCAGGTGGAGTTCAAGAGAAATCGCATCTGACTTCAGGGTCAGACATATCGCTGTAGTGTATGGGGAACTTTATTGTCCACAGAGCCAGAGTACGGCTTATAGCTGATGAACATATTTAGTCAAATGAGGAAGCGGGGCTACAGGGTACATGGCCAACGCATCCAGATGCAGGAATCGTAGGTCAGTGACAGTGCTGTAACAGTGAGGCAGTGGTAATAAGTAAGCATTCCTTAATTATGCAGCTCTCTAAAGAGAATACATGCCATTCCTTTGCCATGACCAGGAATGTGAGACAGCAATGCTAACCACCAAGCTACAATGCTTCCTATTAATATTATACTAATTTATTAATTATAGGACTGATCACAAAATGCTTTCATAAGTGACCCTTGAGTTAGTAATGCAATATTATGATGGAAAAATCCATATATAAGATAAGTGATATATTCTGTTTCATTTGTAGTTTACCTCTCTGCATAGAACACATCCAGGCCTGCGGACAGCCATAATTACAGCTCCATTCCTCTCCCATAGATCTTTAGCTTTGAAAGTTCTGGATTCTGCAGAAGAAATGCCGATCGTATTTAATTCTTCTGCATATGCACAAATTTCTTATATAAAAAAATAATAATAATAAATATATATATATATATATATATATATATATATATATATATATATATATATATATATGACTATATATATATATATATATATATATATATATATATCTGTCACTAAATTTCACTAATGAGGATTACATACAAGAATACAAATTGAAAAACAGATTCAGAAGCTACAGTATAATGAATGAATAAATATAGGCTAGACTAAATAGCAGAAATATAGTTAACTTATATCGGCATTTAATAACCTGGTACTTATTGAGGTGGGGTTTGCTGACAGATCGTAGTTTTCTACATAACTGAAACCGGACACGTGTGATCTGGGTTCGTCTTTTCTTTTGAGATGAATAAATTATGATTTAATCTGTATTATTTATAAAGATTGTCTCTAAAAAGAGTTTTCACTAATTGACCGACAGCTGTTTAATGTAAAGCAAAAATGAGCATCACTTGTTTGTACTTTAGCTGGTAATGGTTAGGTACTGATACTTTCGATTGACAGGTCTTGTGCTTGTTGTTGTTCCTATTGTTTTGTTGAGCCAGTTAGAAGATGGTAGCCTCCTGTCCTCCTTTTGTTGCCAAGGCCCACTCCCCAGACAACAGGATTCAATCCCCTGGGGAGTCTGGGGTCTACAACTTCGCCCGTTGTTCATTAACTGGATGAAATCGACACAATCCCAGATGTTCTATTTGACAAAGTACATACAGAAGTAGATTTAGGGTGCATGTGCTGCCCTTCTTTTGCTCTTTTTGAAGGTCTTTATCTCTCTTAGCTTGTTGTGGTTCCAAAAATGTCTTGTGAAAGGCTGATACACTTATCCTTCCATTAATAATTCACTCTCCCCGGATCTATGCAGAGTCTTGGTGACAGAACTTTGAAGGCTAAGGTTGACATTGAATCAGCTTTATGCCTTTTTCCTCTTCACCCACAGTCCTTTATGTTTATGACATTTTTTTATTTTAGGCAATCATTTTATGGACAAATGCACTTTGCTCATCCTAGCATTAGTGTATTTCATTAGGTACTGTTCACCATGATATAGTGCACTTGATGCTTTTCTTATTGTTGGTTCCAAGGATGACTCCTTAAGATATAGATGTCCATTTTTTCAGTTTGAGCTTTGTTGTTTTCATTTGGGTTTCTCAGGGTTAATAAAGCCCCGTATACACTAGGCAATAAAATGAGCGATTGTGATGGCCAATGCGTGCTGCTGCAGGTCATCAATGACCTACTCCATCATCTGTGCATGTACAGATGAGGGAGGGGATCATTATTGAGGGCCCTTGTGTATATATGTGTGTGTGTATATATATATATATATATATATATATATATATATATATATATATATATATATATATATATATATATATTATGACATTGTCGTAAGCAGCATCAGAAGTTTTATAAACTTGACCAGCTGATCTCTTTTTGTAGTTGAAATAGGTCCATTAGGACTATCCAGAACCTGTTGTGCAAGGATTACACTGTCCTTCTGATGTCTTTCATATATATGTATCAGTCAGATCAGCTGGGTAAAGGTCCTTGAGTTCTTCTGAAACCTCAAAAAAGCTTCAGTTTTGTGCAGTATGTAGTGCTGTCTAATGGCTTTGGACCTGTCCCTGGTGGACAATAGGACCCAGTCCTTTCAGTCGCAAAGGACTATATTGTACCTCCCTACACTAAAGTGATACAAACTTTGAGTTAAAGTATAACCTGCATGTCCAGAACACACAAAAACATATGGGATAACCATCTTTAAAAAATTAAAATAAATAAGTAGGTTCCAAATAAACAAACAAAAAAACCAAAACACCTCCTCTACCGTCTGATATGGTCTTCAGTTCTGTCTCTCCTAAGTATTCCAAAGTAGCTTGCTCAGTTTTAGTTAGGAAATAGTCTGTGTTTGCTAGGAGTATCCCTGCTACTGCTGCCCCAAGAGCGCCAATGCTGATGGACCACAATCCCATGGTGAAGATATCAGACTCCAGCCCGACCCACATCTCTGAAACACACAGTATGAGAAAAGAAAAAAAGTTTATTGAATGTAGATATTATCGTCTAACAGTTCATTTAAAAAAATTATATATACATACAGTACACTCACTGTATCCATAAAATCATTTTGCTCATCTCCAGGGACTAGCTAAATGGTGTGGATTATTAGATACAGTCTAGATAGACATTTAATATGTTGATAGGGTCAAAAGGTTGACATGGGAAAGGTCAACAGGGTCAAAAGGACTATGCTGGGCACACTACGATATTCTGTTTCTATGCCAACTAGAGATGGGCAAAACGGATCATTAAGCTGAGCCGGGATCCACCGGATCTCACAGCGTATATAACGGAAAAAAAAAAAGATACGGATCTTTTCGACAGAGCCTCGGCTCACTTGTAAGAAAAGGGGGAATATACATGACCGAGTAAAAATACTGATCGATGGCTGGGTGCAGAATCGCCATCAATGGCAAACATCGATGGCGTCTGCACCGATGGCCATCCCTGCACCGATGGCAGCTAATCTTTCTATCACTTGTAGTCACAGCACTGTATTCATTCTGCAGAGGTAGTACATCTCAGCCACAGGTGGCAGCACTGAGATCAGGAAAATGCATTGTAAACTGAAACGGATCACCTTTTTGGGATCGGCGGCTCATTCGTTCTTGAATGGGACCCGCTCAAAAGATCCGGTTCAAGAACGAACGGCCCATCTCTAATGCCAACATGAATGGTGACCTTTGACCCTCTTTACCATTTGGGGTAGACTTATTGACCCTCGATCTAGACACTGTAGATCTATCAACGGAACCACTAGCTAAGACCAGTTGCCAACAAGCGTTTCTAGATTTTGCTCAGATGAAACAATACATGAACAAAACGGTTCTATTGTTCACATGAACATTACTAGAACGGTTTGGCAATGCACAAACTCCGTGAGGGTGAACCTTCTATTCGTCTGAACAGTAGCCATGTGGCACAGTATTATTTTGAAGGTGGTTTACACGACGTAAACCACCTTCAAAATAATACGGTGCCACATGGCTACTGTTCAGACGAATAGAAGGTTTCATCTGCATCATTGCGTGAGAAAATTCTTACAAAAATCTCATTAACCGCTTGTCTGAACGAGCCCTAATACAGAGTAAAGGAAACAGTGAAGCATCCTGTCCAAACATCTCTGATTAATTGATGCCCAGCAGCTTATTCCACATGAAGAAATGCTGCAAAACCAGGATTAACAGGTGTGAACTATTTGAAAACAATAAGACGTTATACACGTTGTTTGTTCCATACACAAAAGTAAAACCTGTCAACAAGGGGATCAAAAGGAACATGATACTAAACAATTAGTGGAATTACAGACATTAACCCCTTCCCGACATATGACGTACATTTACGTCATATGTCGGTTGCGGGGGAATCAAGCCAGCTCACGGAGTGAGCTGGCTTGAAAGAGAGCAGGTAATGGCTGTATATTACAGCCAGGTACCTGCTCTCACGGCCACGAGCGGCGAGTTCGCCGATCGTGGCCGTTTAACCCTTTAAGCACCGCAGGCAAAGCGCCCGCAGTGCTTAAATAGCTGATCGGAGGGGGGGCGCCCCCCTCCGGCGCCGATCGGGGCCCCCCGCGGCGAGATCGGAGGGTGCCGATTGGTTGCCATGGCAGCCAGGGGTCTAATGCAGACCCCTGTGCTGGCCGTGTCAGCATTCCTATTACATCCTGCCTGAGGCAGGATGTAATAGGAAGTGCTGAAAATCACTATGTTCAGCCATAGAGCTCTATGGCTGAACCTAGTACAGGCGATCGCGCCCCCTAGTGGTCAAGTACACTAGGGGGCCTTGTAGTAAAAGTAAAAAAAAAAAAAAAAAAATAAGTTTAAAAATAAAAAAAAAATAAAAAAATATTAAAAGTTCAAATCACCCCCCTTTCCCCATTTCACAAATAAAAATAAATAAAAAATAAAAAAATAAACATATTTGGTATCGCCGCGTTCCTAAAAGTCCGATCTATTAAAATATAACATTAGTTATCCCGCACGGTTAAAGGCGTAAACGGAAAATAATTCCCAACGCCAAAACTACGTTTTTTGGTCGCATCGCCTACCCAAAAAAAAATAACTAAAAGAGATCAGAAAGTCGCCCATATCCCATAATGGTATTAATTAAAAAGTACACTTCAGCCCGCAAAAAATGAGCCCTCACCCAGGTCCGTAGGTGGAAAAATAAAAAAGTTATAAGCCGCAGAACATGGCGACGCGACGCAAATTAGAAAAACCGTAAAAGTTTCTATTTTTTTTTTTAGTGGTAAAACATAACGAAAACTATATAAGTTTGGTATCACCGGAATCGTAACAACCCATAGAATAAAGATAACCCATCATTTTAAACGAACTATGAACTCCAAAAAAACCGTAACCAGCGCAAAATTGTGGAATTGCGTTTTTTTTCTTTTTTACCCCACATTGAATTATTTCCTGATTCCCCAGAATATTATATGGTATAGTAAATGGTACCATTAAACAGTACAACTTGTCCCGCAAAAAAAAAGCCCTCATGTGTCTATATAGCCGGAAAATTAAAAAAGTTACGCTTATTTGAACGCGAGGAGGAAAAAAAAAAAAATTAACAAAAAAGGCCTCGTCGGGAAGGGGTTAAAAGACTGTTTATGGTAAATATTTTAATAACAATGTTTTGCCTCAACAGAGGTTAAGGTATAAAACTGGATTAAAAGTGGCTTTATATTGCGAAGCTATTAACTCAAAACATGGTACAAAAGGAGTATAAACCCTAACCTTAAAAATGTACCATAGCATACCCTCCAACTGTACTGTTTTAGTCGGTACAGTACCGTTTTTTTATGGTCTGTACTGGCTAAAACCAATGTACCTTTTTGTACCGATTTAAATAAGGTTTCATCCAGCAGTCTGCAAATAGCCTGATTATTTCTCTGCTTGTCCCCCCCCCCCCCCGGTCTAGGTAATAGAAGGACTCTGAGGCGAGGGATGCCCGCATGCGGGCAGGGCTGTGTACATGCACTGTGCGCCGCTGGACAGGGAAGCGCTAAGCCAGAATCTGGATACTGCAAAGAGTGAGCTAGAGGAGCGAAGACCAGGGAGACCAAAGGAGGGGGAGCTGCGGGCTGTGGTAAGCTGGGGAGACCCTCAGCAATGCAACTTTCAGGTTGTTAAACCCAGTCTGTAGCCCGCTACTGTGTATATTGGTCTATAAATAAATTTTTTTATTTTTGTGTGTTAAGTGCTCAGGGTAGGAAAGGGGGCATGGCCACACCCCCTTTACGTCCCTCCCCCCAATTTGTACCGGTTTTTAGGTATGAGATGTTGGAGGGTATGCCATAGCCTGAAAACTATGATTTACAGCTGTATTACCCTGTTCACACTGAAGCCACCGGTTCCGAGCCAGGATAATGAATACGAGTCTGAGCTAGGGGTTCAAACATAGGGGCTGAAATACCAATATTTTAAAATATGTGTTGCTCCAGCCAATCAGCTCCCAATTGTGTTTAAAACTTGCTGTGTATGATAAAACTAATTGATATATCTGCCCCTTCGATAACCCTTTCACGCCAACGTTTGGTCATCGCTATATCCAAGCTCTCCTAAGCTTGCCCTCTCTAACAGCCTTTTAGGTCATTTATGAGCGGGTCTGCCTTTCACACTGCCGCTGACCCGGATTAATACTTTCACACCGAGACAAGCCCTGCATCTCGCTGGCTTGCACTGGTAATAACCCAAAAAGGGTATAAGAAAGCTTTACAGAAAATAATTAAGTTACAAATAAAAATTATACCATAAACTAATTAATGAAATTGGCTAATTAAATGATGCTCAATATATTATACAGTTTTATGATGTAAGATATAAACAATATATTCTGTATAATGTACTACAGCATTTGTTTAGCCATACACAAAAGCATACAGGTATATTATGCAGGTAGCAGACAAAATAAAAAAAATACACTACGTAGATTATAAAAGTAATAATGCAAATAATATTTGGGGGTTATAACAGTCATGTGTGTTAGACTGCCCTGCTGTGTATAATTTTGGGTAGCCTGGCTGCAGGAGGAGCCACCAGTAACTCTGATGGGGAGATTGTTAGTATATATTTGGCAGAAGCTTCAGCAATGACAGTTGAAGAGAACAAGACTGTCTAATGTAATGCCAGCATGGAACAAATACCAGCAATGGGCAAGATGTAGAATCACATGCCCCAGGCTTAAAAAAGCTATGCGTTCATTTTTAATAACAAAGAAAGACATCAGAGCAGCTGCAAATTATTTGACTGAAAAGTCAAATTCATAGTTGCCTACCCTCCTGCATTCTGCAGGAGACTCCCTGAAATAGCAGCAATCTCCCTCATTAGTCTACCAATCTCCCTCATTATACCTAGCCCACATTACACTGTTACATTTTTAGGGAAAAAAGGAATGAGATCATCAGCACCATTTCCCAGCACTTTAGCAAGTACAGTATAGCAGCTCTTACTAACTGCTCTGGGGCTCATCTATATTTGGATATAAGTCATTTTAGAAGATTCCTCTCAGATGTAGCAGTGCACACCCACACTTCTAGGTGCACAATCTCATTTCACAATCTCTCCATATATGGAATTAGACACACCCTTTGGGTGGAGCTTGACACACACCCTCAAATTGGGGCGCTGTGCAAAATTCTGCTACCAACTATAATCTCCCTGAAACTAGTTTTCAAAAGTAGGCAAGTATGGTCAAATTGTTGCACGACCTGCCAGTTTTAAACAAATAATACATAAATAAATGCACAAGTAGGACATTGGTTGCTGCATCAACAGCTAATTGCATCTACAGTACCGTAGCACATTTGCACACAGTATTGCACAAGAACAGGAAGCAGACTACTTAGCAGGGTTGCCATCAGGAGGGGACTGTGAGGACTGGCAACCCAGGCCCAGAGAGAAAGGGGGCCCACCCCAGGTTATGACAAAGTATAAAATAAGCTAGTAAACTACATTTTAGATTAAATTATTCAAGTTCAAAACTATGTTAATATCTATTATATAAAATATTTGATTATATACCGCACTACGGAAAGATAATAATGTAAAATAAATAAATGACTTTTGAAATATTGTGTTGAGTAGGTTAGCATTGTATAATGGTCATTATTACTGCCCCTTAGGTCATGGGATTGATTCCTACCATGGCTTAACTATGTGGAGTTTGTATATTCTCCCTGTGCTTGCGTGGGTTTTCCGCGGGTACTCGGTTTCCTCCCACAATCCAAATATATACTGGTAGGTGAATTGGCTACCAACACACATTTAACCATACCTCCCAACTGTCCCACTTACCGCGGGAACGTCCCGATATTCGGGGACGTTCCCGCATCCTGCCCGGGGCCGCCATTGTCCCGCGGTGGGGGGGGAGGTACAGTTGGGAGCCCCCCCAGCCTGCCAAGAATAGACGCTGTGTCGGAATACGGGACCAAAAAAAAAAAAATAGAAAAACCCCAAGGCGACCTTTTGACTGTCGACCTAATGATTGTGCCGACCCAATCCATGTCGACCTACAGTCCTGTCGACAATCATGCTACCTACCCAATGATCCATACCCTATAGAACATGCAATATCTAAAACAGTAGCATGGAAACATTGGCTGACTAAGATATATGAATGATGTACTGTATTGCCAACTTGTATTTGCCAAGAGGAACATTACGCCTTGTTGACATTGGAATATACTGAAGTTCACAAAGACATATTCAGTTGGCAAGACGTACAACCAGGGCGGTACTTGCCTGGCTTATTGCTATAAATGAAGCATTAGAATGTAAAACAGTTAACAAAGTTAATTTAGTCAGAAAGTGAGAAATCCTGAACAGTTACATTTCTCTGTAATTAAAACGGTTACGTTGATATGTCTGTAATTTTCATGTTAAAATAAAAGCGTTACATACTAGTAAAAATATCAGTCTGCCAACTTCCAACCTGCTCCAAGCCCCATTGTCAGCTGCCTGCACTGCTGTATCCTATTCCAGCACACACCAATTCCTCGGTCCTGCATCCCATCGGCTCTGTTCTGACCCTCCTCCAGCTTGCAAATGCATGTATAATACAGGATGGAACATAGCAGAATGGTCGAGACAGGTATATCTATCTCGAGATTTATGTCTATAGATCTTTGGAGCCAATTCAGACCAGTTCGTTAGGGGTCAAATCCATCCCCAATGTTGGGGGTTTGTGCATGCGCAAACTCCCTGAGTGGACGCCTTAGGCGAGTCAGGATGGATTTCCTGCACCAATCCAGATTAGGAGGGGCTGGTTTACTCACTGGTTTCCAGAAAAAAGTTCCTTGTGTGGGTGATCCAAAGCACAGCGGCTGCACGTGTGAGGCACCAATGCGTTTCGCTGTTAACACAGCTATGGGCGTCCCACTAAAAATGCTGGGTGTTCCCCTGCACACGCAGGAGTGTCAATGCCTGCTTGACACTCAATCAAATGAGGTCAGCACACACCCCGAATTTGGAGGAGAGCGTGTAAACGAAAATTCAGTCCAGGCTGACTTTACATTAGTAGCAAGAAAAGAGAAAGTAGTTGTAACGGATGCACTCCAAAAGATTTGTTCTTAAATTTATGAGAACATTGTCCAAAATGGTATCCAAAGTGGGGAATAATTCCCCACTTTTGATACCAATAATTCCCCACTTTGGATACCATTTTGGACAATGTTCTCATAAATATAAGAACAAATCTTTTGGAGTGCATCCGTTACAACTACTCTTTCTCTTTTCTTGCTACTATACATACTTAGTTGGTAGGATAGCACCCCCGCTAACCAATATAAATAGCGGTATACACCCTTACAAATACAGGGTTTTAATATACTTTTTTTGTGTGAAGATCTCAAAAATACCCTCTCTCTAATACCCCTTTCCCACTGCAGCTCTTAAACATTAATTTGCTGTTTTTTTTAGGCTTTTTAAACGGGTAGAGCTGCAGTGGGAAAGCTCCAGGTTGCTGTACCCGGTTAAAAATACTGGGTTTTTTAAAATGGGTAAAAAGCAGAGTTTTACCCATTTAAAAGCCGTAACCAGCACCAGGCTGAAAGACCCGGGGCTGGTATTAAAAAAAAAAAAAAATCAGGAAACCTGACAAATAGGGCTTCTGGCCTGGGGCTGGTTCCCAAAATACAGGGGACAAAATGACTAGGGGTACCCCGTATTTTAAGAACCAGCCCCAGGCCAAACCAGCCAGCAGGGTAATGTCACAACCGGGGGACACTTATTAGATAAGGTCCCGCGGCCAAAACATTCATCCCTACTGACCAGTCAGCCTGGCCAGGGGCTCTGGGGGAGTGGGGACCCCCCCAATTAAGGCCCCCCCTCCAGGGCTTACCTGACCAGGCTGAAGCCTGGTTCTGTCCCCGGTGACCCTGTGCGGTGGTCACTGGGCTGATTAAAGTGTAAAAAAATATAATAACAACTATTGTCTTTTACTGTGGAACTATGAGTCCTAGCAAGCCTCCCCCGCATGCTGGGACTTGGAGAACCACAAGTCCCAGCATGTGGGGCATTAAAGGGCCTGTTGGCACTTGTAGTTCCACAGTAATAAAAATAGTCAAACACACACTGACACACAATAAAAATAAAACTTTAATACATCCAAAGCCCATACATACTGATACTAACCTATCTTGAGCCCGTAGGTAGGTCCCTGGGTCCGGTGCCTTGGTTCCGGGGCTCCAGGGCTGAAGAGTCCAGGGTCCTGGATCCGAAGAAATCCATGGGGGCCCTGTGGAAGGAAATCCTACTCACCAGGTCCTCTGGCGAAGATCCCGTCATCTTCTCCGTCTCCGCCGTAGTCCACCGCATCAGCCGCCAGTACCTGATTGGAATGAGAGGCTCAGAGATGTTTCATCTTCCGCGCCTCTCATCCGAATGATTCTATTGGCCGCCTAGCGGCCAATCAGGAGCCGAGAAAATCTTTAAAGGCAGTATCACTGGACTGGACTTATGCAGCACTATCACTGGACTTTTCAGGATGGCTGGGTGGGACAGCAGGCAGAAAGGATGCTGCTTCTTCACTCTCCTAGACAGGAGTGAAGATGGAGACCGGCCGCCCGCCATTTTATTGGGTCCGGATCTTGCAAGATCAGATGGTGGGATCTCACGAGGTCTGGAGACCCGCGCTCCGAGTCTGTGTGGGAATTCCCAAACAGGCTCGGAGCACGAGTTCTAATTGGGGTGTCTGGATTCCCCCAATCCTAACTCGCACATCCCGACTTTTCAACAGAACTGGCAGAAAAATAATTTGACGGTGAATGACATCTAATGATTTTTCGGCCCTGCGGCTGCACGCGTGGCGATGCGTCAGCATCCGCAGCCCCTCGTATGCTAGCATGAGGATTTGTGCGGCGAGGGGGGGTGGGGGGTGTCATTCTGCCAGGCGGCATCTACCTATTCACTAGGCTTGCAATTACATGCAGCCTAGCAAACAGTTCTGAATCAGGCCCTTTATCGCTCTATGGGTCAAATGTTATAGTGTGTGAGAATCAGAAAGTGAGAGATTTTGGCAGCGTTTTCCCATTTTCTTAAATCATCAATTAATTACTTGGCAAAATCAACTTGGTTTTGCGATGTAAACGATTGCCACTTTAAAAAAAAAAAAGTAAAAGGGAAAGAGAAATCTCCCAAAGTCTCATTTTCTCATGCTCACACCCTATAACATTTGGCTAGATAGATAGGTATACGTGTCATACGGAACAGTTAGCATGACGGAGTTCAGTATACCGATGCCACCAGAACCAGAACTCCAGGACCCCAACACCGGGATCTCGATCAGCAAGTATGTGGGGCTAGCTAGCAGGCACCCAGGGGTGGAGGGGGGGTTTAGGCACCCACAAAGAAGAGTTAGGGGTTTAGCCAGCTGGGTGTGGGGGTGTCACAAACACCAAAGGGTGTTTGCTGCCACTGACCCCTCCAATTGGGATTTGGGCTTTTGCGGCGCCCGACACGTCGGTCGCGGCCTCCTGGTCAGGTTTCCTGAATGAGAAGGTAGTAGCTTGTGGATAATGGGAGAGTGGTCGTCTAGCCGGGTCAGTAACAATCGAGCAGATGCAGTACCAAGGAATGAGGCAATCGGGTAGTCGGAATCAGTCCGGGTCGGTAACAGTCGAACAGGTACGGTACCAAAGGATACAGCAAACGGATAGTTATATTAACTTCCACATATTTTCACAGCCAGACATCGGTGGGCTTCCCAGGTGACCATCTGACTTCACCAGTCAGACGTGTTAGGACACCCACAGAAGTCTGTCCTAGTCCGCCTCCGAGCTTAGGCCTTGAAACTGGTATCATCATAACTATTTTGTTTGCACCCATGTTTTGAAAGACAGGCTACTTTGATCGGTGAGTGCCGTCTCCTGTGTTCATTTATGTCAAGTTCACCAGATGGTGGAAGGCACTACGACTAGTTTATAACTATATATAGTTTAAGAATGGAAAGGTGAGGTATGCAGAGACAAATGAGTGCAGCATGCATGATATAATAGGTTATCAACACAATCTGATGGACTTCAAACATGGAATGACTTGCAAAATATCTCACTTTCAGCAGAGTGATAATAGCGTTCTCATTATTTAAGTGTCCGCTTAAATTTATGGCTTATTTAATAATATTTAGAGCTAGCGAAATTTCCTAGACTGAAAGTGTATTTTGGGGGATTAATAAATTAGTCACGTAAAATAATTACCACATACTACTGTCGTTATAAGAGTTTAGTACTGAGCTAAGCAAGCGTGACTGATCTGTAATATCCAAATACAGCCGCCACTTGAATCTGGGTCAGTAGAGATTAACAAAACTAATCTGCTTCTTTGTTAGTATACTGAGGGTTTTCAATTGCTAAAAGTTTTCACATTCTACACTTAGAACTTTCATAGATGAAATGGTTTTAGCACAATCTAAACATACCAAAAGGCAGAACTGGGCATCTTCTTTCTTCTATTTTCTCCAATAGTTATTTTATTGAACCTCATTTTACATTTATAGAAAAAAAACATATAGTGAAATTCTGGGAATTTTCTTTTTTTAACACTCCATTAAACTAGAAACCATAGCAAACAAAATCAATACATTAATGTAATAGGACTCCAAGCATTAATAATAATAAAAAAAAAGAAGATTAAAGAAGGCAAAACCAAGCAGATCCGTACAGCTAGCACTAATATATCTATTTAGTAAATCAAAAATAAATTTCAGATCATGTTAAACAAATTGGTTCACAAAACATTTAAGGTGGATAATTACTAGATTGTAAGCTCCTCCGAGCAGGGCCCTCTTCCCTCCTGTTGTCAAAGCCCTCTTCTCTTCACATTTCACTCACAGCTCTCCTATACTCCAACACTCAGTGACCATCTTTGTCCGCATACTCATCTCCATCGTTGGCATCAAGCCTCTAGTTCAGACATGTCCAAACTATGGCCCTCCAGCTGTTGTGAAACTACAAGTCCCATCATGCCTTGCCACAGTTTTGCTATTAAAGAATGTTAAAACTATGGCAAGGCATGCTGGGATGTGTAGTTTCACAACAGCTGAGGGCCGCAGTTTGGACATGCCTGCTTTATGCATATGCACATAAATGGTGTGCATTCCTAGGCCATTCAACATCAGAGTTGTACACAAACTATCAGCTATGTATACAACTCAATCAGGCCCATAATTTAGGGAACCGGTCCAATGGCCGATAGTCAGTAGGTAGACCACTAATGGTCGACAGTGAAAATGTTGACATCAGTTTTCCATCAATTTTTTTTTTAAACGGACTTGTTTGTACTTCACAATCCAAGTCGACATAGAGCTAGACTAAAATAGTGTGTGTGTGTCAATGTAAGAGAACTTAAGGCCCCCATACACTAGTGCGATATTGCCCGGTTTCAAATGATACTGATGGATGGGACAAGAAATCAGATCAAATCGCATGACATCTGCTCCAACTCGATGCACAGTCGCATGCACATCGTGTCGGAGTTGGAGGTCGGATGTGCTGCACATAAGTCATATGTGCAGCCATCAGCAATGTATCGCATCAGACAAGACATGTCGGATTATTGTATGGGGGCTTTAATCTTCACAATTAAATCTACATATTTTTCAGGCTTTAGAAATTGTAGTAGGAATTAAGAAACACTAATGTATTGCATGTAGGCAAAACCCCATAGAGTGCTTTTCTATTGTTTAATGTTAACTTGAGTGCCAAGTAAATTTGTCAAAATAGGTGTGAAAATAGCAAAGCAAACATTTTTATTCATCATAATGACCTGTAATGTTTACCTTATATAGGAAATATGATCTTTTTTTAACACATTTATTATTTGAATTTATATAACAAATGTGAGCAACTCTGGTGTTTTTAGCAGATATTTTGCACATCTTTCAGATGTTGGCACTCAAAGGGTTTGATGTATGATGGATTGTGAGTAGATTGTGTGTCCAAAAACCACCAAGGACTGCCGGGGATTTCAAGGGAAATTGTACACAATCATGAGCGCTATCGATCTTTCTGATGTATGGCCATCTTAAGCTGGTTTCAGCTCAGTCGCCCATTGTGTATGGGCCTTAAGAGCAACAGACATACCGGTACTTTTCCAATGTCAAACTTCATAAACTGATCTCATACTCTTAAAACAGTAAACTTTACTATAAGTTGTTCACAGTTAAGGTGTGTACACACGGGGCAATATGATCGCTGGCAATATATTGCTAGCAATATATTGCTCAGCAATCATATTGCCCCTGTCCCGTTTTCATCTGCGACCAGAGATGGTCGCAGATGAAAATTTAAACACTGCTGGGTGAAAAGGCAGGGGATGTCGCTGGTCGGAGGAGCATGCTCCTCCGACCAGCGACCATTCAGGGGCTGAAAACGGGAGCGCGCACCCGGCGATTTATCGCTGGTGCACACTCCAATCACTGGCAATATGGTCGCTCAGCGACCATATTCCCAGCTATTTCAGCTCCTATCGCCCCCGTGTGTACACAGCATTAGTGATCATCAAAACAGTGTCAATAGGGAGAGTTGGTCAAACATTTAGAACAGGCCTGTCCAAACTATGGCCCTCCAGCTGTTGTGAAACTACACATCCCAGCATGCTTTGCCATAGTTTAAAGTATTGCCTAATAGCAAAAACTGTGGCAAGGCATGATGGGACTCGTAGTTAAACAACAGCTGGAGGGCCATGTTTGGACATGCCTGATTTAGAAGGACATTTATCAATGCTTATAGAGAGTTAAAGTGCAGAAAGATTAAACACTTAGCTCATACCTATCATTCTTTAACACAACAACAGCTGATAGGTTGGTACTTAATCTCTCTCCAAGCTTTGATAATTATTATTATTATAATTTTATTTATAAGGCGCCACAAGTGTTTCGCAGCGCCGTACAAAGGAACAATACAGGGAGACAAAGCTTGGCATAACATTGAATAAATAACAAAAATACAGTACAAATAAAGAGCGCCACAGATCAATACACATTACAGCTTAAATGTAAGTAGTGAGGACTCAATCAACATACAACTAGAGCAGGCATGTCCAAACTTTGGCCCTCCAGCTGTTGTGAAACTACAAGTCCCATCATGCCTTGCCACAGTTTTGATATTAGGGAATGCAAAAACTATGGCAAGTCATTCTGGGATGTGTAGTTTCACAACAGCTGGAGGGCCATAGTTCGGACATTCCTGCTGTACACGGTCAACCATGTCAGAATGAGTATGGATCATAGGGCCGACACCACGAAAGTCGATATACATTAGGTTGACAACTAAAGGTCAACAGGGCTTACGTTGACACATGAAATAGTTCGACATGGATAAGGTCAAGCATTAGGTAAACACTGGGAAGGTCAACAGGTGGACGTGAGTTTTCCACGTTGTTTTTGGTCTGAATTTCGGCGAAAGTCGACATGGTCACCGTATCAGTGTACCGTGTCCCCTCGCATGGCTTGCTGCGCTCTATTCTACCCAGTACTGAAAAGATGCAGATTGCTCATAATGAAGGGCCTGCCCACGCTTACATATACACATGTACCACTCATTTCATATATAAATCTTTTTAGCTTTCCAAACAACAGTATAACCATAGCCATGCAGGATGAAACCGATAGCTCTAATCTTGAACCCTTACAAGATTCACAAGCCAGGACTTGTGTCCCCAAATTAAAAACACTCACACTCATGTTTGATTAGAAAAAAACTGTGTGTGGAGGTTGATTTACATACAGAAATAATTACAGTGCTTTAATAAACCAACAGCGCACACATGTAGCGAGGAGCATTCAATAAAAAACATTTTATTAAAGCGCTTACACACTGGAATTTTGCCCGGTGCATATAGGGATGATGAAGAAAATTGGTGGGTTGAAAATCGCTCAGTGCATATACACTTAACGATTGTCGCCCATCTAAGCCTTTTTCCCAGAGGACGGCTTTCCATAGCAGGACGCTACGGAAAGCCGTCCACCCCAATCGCTCATCTGCTGTTAATACCAGCAGATGAGCGGCGGTAGCCGGCAATGATGCGGGACCGCGCATTACCGCTCATGGTTGGGCTGTAAAAACAGTTCTGAAGAGCAGCTCAAAGAACAAATCTAAACTGCTTTCAGCTTTAAATCACCCAGTGTGTATGGGCCTTGACACTTACGGTACATATTCTAATTTGACTACACAATTATCTCCAATATAAGCCAATAAAACATATCTTTGCTTTGTCAAAGATTACATAAATGTAAATTAAAACAACACGAGATACTCAGTACTTACATAAAATGATTTTCCAGATGATGTCTGATATCAGAGCAGCATACCCTTTAACAGACCAAAGCTACATACATGCACCTTCAGCAGCACCTGCAAATACCTGTGTAATCACTATTGGAGGCACAGGCAGTGTTCCCACTGTGAGATTACAGAATTCCTTCTCGCGACCTGTTTAACCTGATCAAAAAGCTCAAAATACCCTGTTTTTTATCCTATGCATTTCTTGTTACTGTAAAACCCTGGAGCAAACGCTTCTAAAGCTAAATGTAATCACAGAGCTAACAAGCTAGGTCCCTGTGTGATTTTCTTGTTCAGCAGTCTGATAATAAGCTGCTAGAGTGAGACAGCCGAATGTACTGTCTACCTACTCACCTCCCCTCTCTCCCCTTTCCATCCCACTCCCCACTCCACCCCCTCCCCTTTCGCCTCCAACCCCCTCCCCTCTCTCCATCTCCTCCCACTCCCACAGTACATTCGATCAGACACTGGTCTATAAGGCTTTCTACAGTTTATCCTAAAAGATGCCCAACTGGCAACACTTGTGTAACTTTACACTCTTTAAATGCCAGAGTTAAGTGAATTCAAAATCAAGTCACACAGATTTTGGTACAACTGACTTTTTATTTAACAATACAATTGCCAATGTATAATCATTTTGCTGTAATAGTAAAACGCATGTCAATACAATTCTGATATATTATTTAAGTGCTTGAACAACCCAATTGCATAATCGTTTCATTTGTAAATGCAAGCGTAAATTGCTGTGTACACTGCAATTTTTTTTTAATGAATGATATGCACAATAACCATACTGTAACAATATAATTGTGCATATCATTCAGTGTGTACCCACTATATCGTTACCTACGGATCATTATTCATTAATGATAACCCTGATCATCTGAACATGCAGTCCAATCTGCCGATATCGACAGTGACTGCATGTTCAGCAGAGATCCCAGTGACATCACTGAAGGATATCATTAAAATATGGTTCAGTGTTTACCCAGTGGGTCGTAAGTTTCGTAGCACCACTGATATTGCTAACAATATCGCCAGTGCCGCATATTGTATAGTGTGTATGGGGCATTACATTTTTAAAACAAAAAACTATCATAATGATAGATATTATCATCTTATATAACAATAATACACAACATTGGACTAATACTGGCCTTCTCTCAGCTCTAAATTTGGGTACATACTATGCGATTCACAGCACCACCGATATCTGTAACAATATCGAGGGTGCTTCTGGACGAACGATATAGGGCATACATACTGAACGATATCATTCACCCATCTCCCGCTGAACATTGACAATACAGGAATATTTGACTACATGTTCAGGCGACAGGGGATAACGTTAACAAGTCATGGGGACGCACATCATTAACGATATAGTGCATACACACTAGACGATATGCACAACCATATCTTTATCGATATTGTTATCGTTCATATTGTTTTAAAAAAAACTTTTCTTAAGAAACATTCTGCAATGACGATTATGACTTAACAGTGATAAGAACTAAAAAGTGACACCAGAGGGGTGTATTGCATAGACATAGGGCAGTATTCAATGAGAATACTAACGGCGTGCAGCGAATCCTGTTTAGGATTCGCTGCACATTCGCCACTGCTCGCCACGTTCCGGAGCCTCGCCGGCTCCAGTATTCAACGAGTCAGGGGCTCACTGCCCCTGACTGGCGAATTTTAACTCCTGCGGCGATGCCGCAGGGAGCCCGAGGACGGTGGCAGGCAGGGAGATGGAAGTCTCTCTGCCTGCCCCAGAACGTTTGTGGGGGAGAGGTGGGCTCCCCGGGTGCCAGGCAGCACAGGCTGCCCCCCGGGGGTGCCAGCAGGGGACCGGGTATATTCACTACACCCGATCATGCATATGTAATGATCGGGTGCAGTGAATATATGAATATCTAATGAGCAGCTCGGCTCCGGCCCCCTCCTGGCTGGTCTGTGTAAAAAAAAAAAAAAAAATTTAATTAAATATATATTCTTACAGCACATGAATAAAAATAGCATGCCCCTCCTCAGAATAAAATTCCTGATTTTTTGACACCAAATGTAAAAAACAAAACACTTTATTTTAAAAGTTCACATTCCACTTCACCATCAAAAGATAGCGATTGCTACTCAGTGAATCATGGCGAAAAAAACCTTGAAATGTATTCGCCATCTGGTCATTGAATAGGGTGATTCACCGTTTTAGTCAAAAATTCGCCTTACAGCACAAAATCGCCATAAAAACCTGCCTCATTGAATACCGCCCATAGTGCTGATGTGATACTGAATGAGAACATGGGGCATATTCAATTAAGGGTGAGTTTAACTATGGACAATGGGGCAGATGTATTAAGCTTTAACAAGAGATAAATGCAAGGGTGATAACAAGAGATAAACGTCCAGCCAATCACATCCTACCTGCCATGTCACAGGCTGAGTTTGAAAAAAGTCAGTAAGGAGCTGATTGGCTGGACATTTATCTCTCCTTATCACCCTTGCATTTATCTCTTGTTAAGGCTTAATACATCTGCCCCAATGGCCCTTATTCTGCTTCACTCGCAAAGGCAAATTCCTTCTCAAATGGACAAAACTGTATACAAGTGCAGGTGGGGCAGATGTAACATGTGCAGAGCGATTTAGATTTGGGTGAGTTATTTTGTTTCTGTGCAGGAAAAATACTGACTGCTTTATTTTTAAGGTGTGTACATACCGGCTATAATCGCTGGCAATATGGTCGCTTGTTTTAAGGTGCCCATACACGTTGCGATAAGCAGCGTGCAATGCAACGCAATGCGACACGCCCTCCCGCAGGCATCGTATCGCACAGTACAAAAAGTATGTGTTGCACATACTTTTTTTTACTGCCTGCAGATCGCATCGCACACAATTCGCATGCAAAACGCACGCGTCCAATCCGATGCGATCCGCCTGATAACACGTTGCATTGCAAGCTGCTTATCGAAATGTGTATGGGCACCTTCAGTCTGAGCACTGCAGACTGATTGCAGCACCTGGGTGAGACCATGCTCAGTTCTCCTTGATTTGGAACCTGTGAAGCTCTAGCTCAGTGCTGACAGCTGTCACTTATTGGCTCCCTATAAAAGGCATTCCCTGCCAGAGTACAGGTTCACACCAGCTCTTGGGTTCCTGTGCCTTGTCTGTTTATCTTGAGATCCTGACTATTGTGTTTGACCTTGGCTTGCTTTCCTGACCAGTCTCCTGCTTGATCCTTCTGTACCTTACCTGTGTTAACCAGTGCATGACCTCGGCTTGCCTAGTGATCATTATACTGCTTAATTCCAGTCATAAGCGTGCGCAGCCTATTTTATTAGGGGGTGCAGCATTTGAGGGGCGTATCTATCATGCCTACTGGATGTGTCTATCAAGCCTTCTGGGCATGTTTATCACACCTACTGGGCATGTCTAACACCGCCTACTGGGCATCAATCCAAACTAAATAGGTGGTGACTTATTTATGTATATGAGCTTCAGAATGATTCATCCCTCCCCCACAGACACTCAGTAGAAATAGGGACAGTGCGCACCAAAGGCGTGCGTCAAAAATGTACACTGTTACGTCCATTACACATTATGTCACACTCTGAGCTCGCTGACAAGGGGGATTATATGCTTGTTGCCCAGGGGAAAATTACATGCTCATTGCTGGGGGGAGGGGGGGGGGGGCTGGGGGTTACATGCTTATTGCTAGGGCGCACAATTGCTTTTGTAGGTTTTTATCTATTTTATTAACTTTTTTTAAATTAGCGAAAAATAAACATTTTTCTATTTTCAAAAGGGAAATGCGGCAATATGGCATTTTGCCATTGGTTCATCTGACTCTGCCCATAGGCCCTCATTCTGGTTGACATGCAAAGCTGAGAAATTTGCAGCTTTGCGTGTCCTTTAAACGCCGCCCGCACGAATGCCCGCCTCTCGCATGCTGAATATCCCTGCACACATACGAATGGATGTTTAGCATAAACATCCATTCACAGCTTTGCTGTGGGGACAAAATCATTTGATGGTCGCTGACCATCGAATGATTTTGAAGGTGCTCGCAAATCTAAGACACCTCTCTGGTGTCTTAGATCTGCGGGCTCCCTTTACTGGAAGATGGCGGGCAGCTGACATCCGGTGACATCAGCTGCCCGCCCCCGGCACCCGCGAATTACCATGGGAACATCCAGCATTTTCATGTGGACACCCATGAAACGCTGGGTGTTCCCATGGTCGCAGCCCCTCGACGCTGCCCCACGCTAGCACTCACCATTGCGAATTCACAACAGTGAGTATGAATAGGAATAAGGGCCATAGTTACACAAATATAAACCTACATACACAGTGTCACAAACACACACACACACGAGTCATACATATATACAATATAAATACATAGTTACACAAAAGCACACACACACGCGTCTCATACATACATACATACATAGTTACACACATACAGTCAGATACTTGTACACACAAGTATCACACACACACATACATACATAGCACCCTCACTTTTAGCAGCCTGCAGGTGCCCCGTGCGATAGCACAGCCATTCGCAGCTAAAAACGGCACTACTGGTCATTAGGGGTGCTGGGGGAGCCGGCCATTAGGGCGTGCCCGGGCACCCCCGGAACCATCTGTGCGTATGCCTATGATTCCAGTGTACTGCAACCTGTGTTTTCCTGTGTATGACCCAGCTTGACTTCAGACCTGATCTCGCTTTCTCCTTTGGCACCTGCTTCACCCGTTTGATCTGACCCCGCTAAGATGACTACGAGTAATCCTGAGTTCATGCTGCCCATTTCCAAGAGATCATGACCGCTGCGTCCATAGCAGCGAAGCCCAAATCCCAAATGGAGGGGTCACTGGCGAACATCTATGGACCTGCATCAGGTCTAGCCAATCCCCGGCCTGGAGATACATGTCATGAGCCTGAGAACATGATAAAATGGATTTCTTGTGCTAAATGATGGTTATGGCATAAATGATACAATGTAACATATACCTTTTCCCATTTAAGCCATGTGGTCAAATTAGCCATGCAGTGGAATCTGTAAAGGCCCCCATACATTAGGCCGACTTGTCCTTAGGACAAGTCGGACCCAATTCTCCTGTGAGCCGCCCGGCAGCTCCCCAGGAGGCTCAAATACAATTTGGCACTTGATGAGCCAGTTTTTACATGCGATAAATTGCTTGCGATTTATCACATGTAAAACAAATGGGGAGCTGCAGGGCGGTGAGGAGCAGTGGGGGCGGGCAGCGGCAGTAGTGGGGGCGGGCGGCGGCAGTAGTGGGGGCGGGCGGCGGCAGTAGTGGGGGCGGGCGGCGGCGAGTGATGCTGACCTGGCCGGGCAGCTGTGATCACAAATAGCAGCGCTGCAGCTGCGGGATGGGACGGGACGCACAGTGGCGGCTATTAGATTTTCAAAATTCCTGTCAAATGACCGGCCGTTCTGTGATTGGCTGAGAGAGCTCTCAGCCAATCACAGAACGGCCGGTCATTTGACAGGGATTTTAAAAATCTAATAGCCGCCACTGTGCGTCCCGTCCCGCAGCGGCAGCGCTGCTATTTGTGATCACAGCTGCCCAGCCAGGTCAGTGTGTCTGCCCCCCGTGCTCCCCCGCCCCCGGTGTCTGCATGCATATGCCTGACAGGTGGGCAGGCATATGCATATCATACAGGGAGGTCGGATGATCTTATGTGCTGACCGTCCGATCTCCCTGATCCGGTCCTATGCGCACGGGACCGCGCATCGGATCGGATCATACATCACACACCTGCGATTTTGGGGCGATTTCATCCGGTTATCGGCCCAAAGTGCCGAAATCGGATGAAATCGTCCCAAAATCGTATAGTGTATGGGGGCCTTAAGTTACTGTAGCTACACCTTGTGATTTTTTTCTTAATATATGCTACTTTACTTTACAACTTTTAAATTAACTCTTTTGTGGCAAAAAAAATCCATCCAATCCCTACTCGTGCAGCCTCTTAGCCAAGCATTTCGTAACAGATTATGCAAAATGTGATAGGTGTACAATGACACATCTGTTGATATATTGCAGAGAGGCCGACCAATCAACCAATATGAGCTAACACATTTACAAATGGTGAAAAAAAGTGTCACAGTCCGGAGTCTCAAGCCTAATTTCTTACTCATGGGGTGCCTGTCTCGGGTGTTGCTAAGGTCCACTTGCACTGCACATCGCTTGCAGTGGGCAGGAAAGTCTGTCCATGCTGTACCTGTGTAGCTTCTGCTCTATGCTATAAGAGAGACTTCCTGCCAGTACGAACATTGCTACAAATTAAGTTGCTACTCCAGTACCAGTCTGGGTTCAGCTGTATTCCATTCCAATCCAGCTATATTACACTCAAGTCCAATTCAAGTTGTAGTCTGCTCCAGTGCAGCTTAAAATAAATGAATGGTCCAGTTCAGTTCAAGCTATACTCTGCTCCAGTCCAACTCAAGGTTTATTCCAGGTTTAGTTGGATTCAATCTGTACAATGCTCCAGTCCAACTCAAGTCATATTCCTTGTTTAAGCTATACTTTAGTCCAGCTCTCTGTAGAAAATATACTAAGATGGGAATTCTATTGAATATAGGATGTTGCTATGGGCAACCAATCAGATTCTATCTATTATCTCCGAGAAGGTGCTTAGTCTTCATCTTCCAGCTAGATACCTTTATCAGCTCATTATTGAAAAGTTCCAGTATCCAATCATTCCCATAAGATTATTATTATTATTTGTATTATATGCCTTTGGGCAACTTCAGCTATCCTCATGAGCAAGGGCTGGATCACAACTATCAGCCCCACTGACTCCCTAAATACAAAAAAAAAAAACTTCCATAGTTTGGGCAGCTGATTATCATCATCTTGCTATGATGGTGATATTTTTTAGGTGGCCTTGAATTGTAGCTCCATCTGCCCTATTGTTAATATGGCCCTGATTACCTTATATCTAAAGAGAGCCCCGACATTCCGAGAACCAATTACTTTTGATTGCTTAAGCTTACGACACAGGCAATAGATCTGGAGTGGGTTTTGGTTTTGTTTGGATTTCAAAAAATCTGTATGGATTTGCATTTCTGGAGAACCAAACTTTACTCCTGCCACATTGGAGGTAATTCAGACCTGATTGCACAGTGGCAAATTCTCATGGCCAGCCCTTAGTGAGGCTGCTCAGGGCCGGCCTTAGGCATAGGCCAACTAGGCAATTGCCTAGGGCATTTGGAATGCCTAGGGACATCAGCAGCTTCTGCTGATTAAAATGATA
The DNA here is from genome assembly GCF_055691185.1 of Crinia signifera. Classification (NCBI taxonomy): domain Eukaryota; kingdom Metazoa; phylum Chordata; class Amphibia; order Anura; family Myobatrachidae; genus Crinia; species Crinia signifera. The sequence goes on from NC_139222.1 coordinate 79,898,709, forward strand.
TGCAGCATGCCTATATTCTGTGTGTGAGTGAGGCTGTATCTGCATATGAAATAGCGTATTCATGGAAATCACTGTAACATAGCATTCCATATGCAGGTACAGCCACAGTCGCACACAGAATATAGGCATGCTGCATATCATTTTAATCAGCAGAAGCTCCTTGTGTGTGCTGGTCATAACAATGCAAATAAGACGAATTTTCAGCAAAAAAGGCACCGAATGGGTGTGCTGGTTCTATTTAAAATATTGCGGGTAGGGACACCAAAATGATGACTGCTATGATGAGGGTTGATGGTGCTGGGAAAGGGGAGATGGAACTAGTGGCAGTGCTAGGGGGCAACAGTCAAAATCTTGCCTAGGGCGTAATTTAGGCTAGGGCCGGCTCTGAGGCTGCTGGCCCACCAGAGTGACACCCCACCTTGAGAATTAATGTGCTCACTGTGCAAATGTCTGTGCACAGCTACATTTATTCACAGACAAGCAAAAATGTCCAAAACCCATCATAACAGGCTTATCATCGAATGCTTTTTACACTGGGCACAAGTCATGGTAGGGTCATAGTAGTCAGAGACTAATCCGGCCTGAAGCTGATGTTGCACACCCTGCTCTGAAACACAGGCATGCCTAGCATTTCCCTGGATACTCCCAGGGTCTTTTTGGGGAAAGTTTGTGTTTTTCTTAGCACTCCCACTAAACGGCCGTTACCACCCCTACTTCCTGTCAGTCACCTTGTGAACGGCCAGCAATCCAAAAAAGTAGCAGGCTTTCAAGTGTAGTCTATTAATAACTGGCTGCTGTGCAATTTCATATGGTCTGAATTAACCACATTGGGCCATATTCAATGAGAAAAATTTGCCGTGTTTTATGGCGAGTTTGTGCTATTTTCGCGTTGGAAGGAGCATTTTGCTCTCCAAAAGTGAACCACCCTATTCAATGTGATATTTTCGCCGTCTTTCTAAGTGATTTTTGCCGTGTCTCTCCGTGTAGCAATTCTCTATCTTTTCATGGAGAACTGGAATGTGAACTTTTAAACTAAAAGGGTTTTTTTATTAAATTTTGGTGTAAAAAAATCAGGATTTTTTTTCTGTGAAGGGGCATGTTATTTTTATTCATGTGCTTATAGCACATGAATATATATTTAATAAAAAAAAAATTAAATTTTTTTTTTTTTTACACAGAGCAGCCAGCAGCTCTCGAGCCGCTCATTAGATATTCATATATTCACTGCACCCGATCATTACATATGCACGATCGGGTGCAGTGAATACTGGGTCCCCCGCTGGCTATAGGGGGGGGGGCAGCTTGTGCTGCCTGGGTCCCGGGGAGCCCTCCACCCCTCCACATATGTTCTGGGGCAGCCAGGGAGACTTTAATCTCCCTGGCTGCCACCGTCCCCCGGCTCGTCCGCTGCAGGGGTTAAGACTCGCCGCGAGTGGCGGCGAGTCTTAACCACATTGAATAGTGGGAGCAGGAGTGGCAGCGAGCCCTCCGGAACAGGGCAAGTGCATGGCGAGAGAAAAAATCTCTCGCCATGCACGGCGAATTTTTCTCATTGAATATGGCCCAGAGTCTGTGCAGTCCATGTCTATAATTTATAAATGTCTAAAAATCAAACCTTAGAAAAATCTATCAGTGGTCTGAAACATATGGAATAAGGAAAACAACTCTTCTGACACTAGAGGTGACATTTTGTACTCATTTATACTGCAAAACCAGTTTGATTTTGCAGTGTAAATGATTGCTGCTTTAAAAAAAAAAAACTGGAGATATCTTAAGGCCCCCTTACACTTATTGGGGCAGATGTTTTAAGCCTGGAGAAGAGATAAACTGGAGATAAAGTGAAGATAACTTGGAAGAGTTAACGCACCAGCCAATCAGCTGTGTTTGAAATATGACAGTTGGGATCTGATTGGCTGGTGCGTTATCTCCTTCCACTTTATCTCCAGTTTATCTCTTCACCAGGCTTAATACATCTGCCCCAATGTCTCAACAAATTGAACCTGATTGACTCGAGATTTATCCTATGTGCAGGAGGTTCAATCTCTTCCAATCTCCTGGTTATACCCAATGGCACAGGATTGTGAATTGTGTCCTACACATCAGGCACATAAGATTTTGTCAGACGGCACAGCAGATCTTGTCAGATAAATTGACTCAAATTGGATCAAATCTCACAAAATCTCACAAGTGTAAGGGGCCCTTTACCAAATCTCTCACTTTCTGAATCTCATCCTATTACATTTCACCCTAGATTTTTTTTTTGTCTTAAGGAAAATAATTCAGAACTTAAGTGTGTAGGTGTAATCAGGTTAAAACAGTTTTACCATTAAAAATTCTATTTTAAGGTACTTTAGTAACATTAAAATCAGATTTGTGAGAAAAAAATAGCTTATAACAGTATACCATATATACTCGAGTATAAGCCTACTTTTCAGAACATTTTTTTATGCTGGAAAAAGCCCCCCTCGGCTTATACTCGAGTGAGGGTCCCCACTTGAGTCAATACGTTTTCCCAGTTTTTTTGTTGTAAAATTAGGTGCCTCGGCTTATATTCGGGTCGACTTATACTCGAGTATATACGGTAATTGGAATCATGCAATGTGAAAAATTCATGTTGCATCAGACCAGAGGTGACCCCACGAGACAGAGAGCTTTCAGAAATGGATTGTCATATGGCTAAATCACTATTTGATTTACTGACCTCATGAAAAGCGTACTGTTTTGAGAGTCATTAAGAGACTTTTCTCATAAATCACTCAAGTGCTTTCATCATTTGCCTTTGCTCTTGCCTTTAATTACCATGATTGATGTCTGTCATGAAAAAAAAAACCTAACTCGAAATTCATAATAAAATCTGATGTTTTCACACTAACTTCATGACTAATACATAGTGATACATCGTTAAAGATTTTCAGCATTATCAGATTTAAAATCGTACCTCTCCCTTTTAAATTGCATGGCAACCAAGACCTCTACATCCGATGAAACAAGTACACTCACGTCACAAAAATGTGTTATTTCAGAAGATACTGTACAACTGTTGTCTCTTCAACCAAATGGACTAAATTATGCAGACTACTTGTATTTTATATATTTATTTCCCCTAATATAATATTTAAAAATCAATCTGGAATATGGAGTACTAGCAGCTAAGGATATACAGTAGGCTGTCTATACAATCTATATTTCTGTAAAACCACACATGGTCAAAATGATAAGTGCAAAAAGAAATGTATTTTTGGTTTGCTATTATTTGTTTATAATTAAAAATGCTTCAGTTTAATATAATACGATGTAAATAAATGAATATCAAATTAAAACATTTTGAAGTCATATAGTATTGCGCATTAAAATAAATACCGAATTACTGAATGAAACCCAAATAATTGTACTGAGCAATAAAAAATACACCTACAGTACCTAATCCCCTGATCCAGTTCTCAACTTCAATATAGAAAAATTAACTGTTCATATTTTAAATGTTTGTCAACTTTTAAGCTACAGTACCAGTATGTTTTTGGAATGTGGAAGTAAACAAGGGCACCTGGAGGAAATCCATACAAACGAAGAAATAGGACCCTGTTTGGCATTGAAGTTTATGACCCCAGTGCTGTGGTAGAAATGCTAATCAATTGGCATACGGTAATGAGGTAGACACTTAATGTGTACAGTGAATATGTAAATTAGCAATGCCGGCACCGGAATGGGTTTATTGCTTCTTAAATGGTTTTACCCATGCAGGGTTCTAACTGTAAACATGCTGCTGCTTACTTGCATGTTTCAAGTTATAACATCCGCATCGTAAAATGTTGTAAAGAAGACTACACCAGTGATCCATAGCTGGAATGTGAATCAGGAATTTGTAATGATAGACGCTTCTAGATGTTTGATATAGATCAAAAATACTTTAAATTTGGTTTAGTTAGCTCTAGAAAAGTAACTGGGGGTAAATATATCTAGTATTAAAGAGAGATAAAGTGGTGAGAGACAATTTACCAACTAATCAGCATCAAACCATGTTACAGGCTGTGCTTGAAAATGACAGTTAAAAGCTGATTGGTACTTTTGACCGGATTCAGTACCACTTGGTATGCAGCGGTCAATAGCTGCTAAGCGAGCAGCTAAGCGACACCCGTCGCTTGGCTGAATCCCCGCCCCCTCAACGCTGAATCCCTACGGTAACATGAAAAGGGATGTATGCGAACACATCCCCTCGCATGCGAGAAGCAGTAATTTGATAGTTGCCGATCATCTAATGGTTTCTCTCCCCTTCAGAAATAAAGGTCAGTCATCGGCCATAAACATTGGGAGTTCACCCAGAAGCCTCCACCTGCCCTCCCTCCTCACAGAGAGTGGCCCGGCGACATACAGTACTCACCGAAGCCGTTTGGTGCCGAGGCTTGCAGATGTGCAGAAATGTGCATGCTCAAACCCCGAACGTTGGGGTGGGGCCCGAATTCCGGATGCGCCCAGCGATCCTGACTCCTCCCCTTTATCTCTCTACAAACACATATATCTCCCCCTAAATAACAACCCATATAATTTGAATATATATTATTACTTTTTCTTTCTTGGCTGGGCTAAAATAAATTATTTGCAAATGATTTCTAAAAATAATACTACCATTTTAAACAAGACAAGTGTAAATATACATTTTAACTAGAGATGTGCAGGTCCGGATGTACTCGGATATACCTGGATCTCTAAACGGGATCTTATTGGCTATCCAGCTGTCACATGTTTTGGAGCAAAAACATGTGACAGCATATAGCCAATAAGATCCCGTTTTTAGTTCCGGGTAAATCCAAGTAAATCCGGACATGCGCATTTCTAATTTTAACAAGTGTTGACTTTATTATATAGTATATTTGTGTCATTTATTTGTTAAAATAATAAGTTGGACAAAATGTATTTGTAAGTTATAGAATTAAACTTTAAATATGTTTTGTAGCCAGTTAAGTTAAATGTGAACATTCTTTGAAAGTATAGTATATACGTCATAGGTAAGTGGATGCAGCTAGAATACCTGTCATACTGATAGCATACATGATAACATTTCCTTTCCTCTCAGTCATCCACTTGGGACACCTGGAATGCGGGAACATCTGTTTTTGTTGTGTATTCTGCTTAAGTGAAACCAAGGAAACTAAATTTACCTCAGGTAAAACACTATATCAATATTATTCAAGAAGGTACCTTTAAGTAAATGTGCAGGCTAGCAGGACCAAGAAATTGAGAGCACAGATTAGTGGAATGTTGTATATGAACTACTGATTACTGATTGATTTGTGCTTACGATTTCCCTAGTTAAGGTTTTAATTTGTATTGGTCAATCTATTAAATCTTATTATTTATCTTATTTGGTTGCTTACTTACGCAACTTCTCTACTGGCACCCCTCTCCAATTTTTAATACAGCAACCCCTGAATGAGAAAGTTGCTATTTCTACATATATTTTACCTTGTTAAATAGACCTTTAATATATTTTGTATAACAATACCTAAAAAATGACAATGTATTTTCTTGACAGCTTCTCTATGAAATAAGAGAAAGAGAGATTATTCATTAAATACATTGGAATAATTGTACATTGTGTTGTACACACTGTGAGGAATACTAAGGTTATCTGTAGAACTATGATGCCAATAGACAACCTTGGGCTCTCAAAACAAGACCTCATTGAACATACTTGTTATCTAGATATGAAGAAAGTACACATTGTTGGAATGTAAATACACAAGGAAGAAGTTATCAACTACATTGTAGTTCTGTGAGGGATTTTGGTTCATTAAAAAAAATTGAGCACTGACATTTTCTTTTCTTTATACAGTCAGAGGAAAAGAACAAGAACATTTATTTATTTACAGTTTCTTATATAGCGCAGCATCTTCCTTTGCGTTTAACAATTGGAAACAACAGTCATTAAACAAACTGGGTAGATACAAACGGACATGGAGGTAGGAGGGCCCTGCTCGCAAGCTTACAATCTATTTTCTTTTATTTTCTTGCTAATCTACATGTAAGGTTCTATAGATAATTAACATATGATTTATTTATGTCATATTGTTTCCCCAATGATACACCCAATTTAATATTATTGTATTTATCTTTAGGTGTTATTTATACCCCTTTTACACCGCCTCAAAACCCCGGGTCTTCGGCGGGTTAGATGTGGTGTAAATGTGTCACGCTGTGTCCCTTTACACGGGACTTCTACCCAGGTCCTGACCTGGGTAGAACACGGCTAGGACCTGGGTAGAGGGCGGTGTAAATGGGTATGCCGGGTCGGATGACCCGGCTCCCATTTACATCAATGGGGGGCGTACAACCTGCGGACCGCAGCGTCAGCAGGTTGGACGGGGGGCACAGACAAGCTGCGCTGCTGTCTGCTATACTCTGCAGACATCAGCTGCGGCAGTGGAGGAGGTGAATGGATGCCTGTGTGCGGCATCCATTCACCTCCGGGACAAAGGCTGGGTTGGTGCACGGGGGCTGGGGGTAGCCCAGCAGCTTACCTTGGTGCTGGGCTGCCCCCAGCATGGCGATCGGTGTATCCGGCGGGGATCACCGCGGTCCCGGCACTTGGAGATGATGTCATCTCCAAGCGCCACCTCCGTCTACACTGCGGGTGGGCACCGCAGTGTAAATGGTGTAAATCCCGGATCCGACCCGGCTTGGATCCTTCTTCCAAAGCCGGGTCGGATCTGTTATTTTTGGTGTAAAAGGGGTATTAGTGTGTATTAGTTAAAAAAGTAATACTTTTAATTGGTATGCTTTATAAATAGAAAATATTTTGTTATTTTTATATTTTTATAAAAAATGGAAATATTTTTTTCTTTAATAAGGTCTTTGGAGGATTTTAGTTGAAATAAATCGTGGCATGCAAAGACGGACATTAACGGGGGCGGCTGTAACAGAGTTTCGCCGCGTACCCTCCCGGGCTCCAAGAAATTCTGTGCGCGGCAGGCACAGACAGGCATCAACGGCGGCGGCAGCAGTATTAAAGTTTCTCCGCGTCCCCTCCCAGGCTCCCTGAATCGTGTGCAGGGCGGGTGCAGCAGGATTTTTGGCATGCACATCTATGAGGTGGCAAAACGGCTGCTAAGTAAGCAACAGGCAAATATTTTATGTGCATTAGTGTTATATATATACCTGTGAAGCCCGCGAAGGGACGCGGATACCTGTGAAGGTATCCGCGTCCCATCGCTGGGCTCGCTGCGCTCGCTACGCTTCGGGCTCGGTGGCGTGCTGCGCTCGCCACACTATCTATTCTCAACTCCACGCCGACGTGGATAGTGGGGGTATGAAAAGGTCGGAGGACGCGTACCGCCGCCCCTCGTGGGCTCGCTGCGCTCGCCACGCTTCGGGTTCACATTGATCGTGGGGTGGCGTTAACAATTGGGGGGGCACAGGGTGGCTATTTGGGGTCTGTGGGCCATTTAACATTGTTCCCAATGTTAAATCGGGTCAATTGACCCATTTAACATTGTTCCCTATGTAAAATCGCGGTAATCGCGTCGATCGCATCGCATGCGATTTTTTTTGGGCGCATGTGATGCGACCAACGTGATTTTTGTACTTGCGATGCCCATGATCAAAATCATGGGCGCCCTGCTAGGTAAAGAGTACCGAAAAAGTTTTTTTCAATCTAGACAAGATTGGTAAAGAAGAGTGTCTTCACACTGTATAAAATCTATCTCAGGTATTCAATTTCCTGGATAGGCGATTCTTTAGTGAAAGCAAGTCTAATTTAGATCTAAATGGTAGCCATGGCCTTAGAGGTCTATGCATAAACCCCACCCACTTATGGGCAAAAAAGGGGGGAATACACCAATCCAATCCACCTCAGACTTCGCCTCAATATATGGCAAACCCAAATAATGTAATTTCTGAAAAAACTGCTTAGCAGAAGATCAAATGCTGGGGAATGTCCACAGTGACATGTTTTTTTTTTAATTTATTTATTTTTTTAATTTTGCTTCGTTTTTTTAATTTAATGGCTTATAACAATGCTCTTGTTTTTCTCCTTGATTTGTTTGTTCAAAGATAAATTTCTTTGCTCATTTTACCACAATTTTGGTTTGTAAAGGTCACAGTACAGTACTTCTGAACGTTGTGATGTCCAAGATTGTTGTTCTCCTTCACAAACCACTGTTCGACATTTTTGCATCTTCTTCCGAACCCATGGAAAGTTTGCAGCACTGTTTACAAAGCTCTACTGTAATAATCAATAGTTGTATGCATTATTCCGATTTGCCTGGTTGTGATAGTCCCTTCCACAGAGGCAGTTGTTTTCCTTGTACAGTATATTTCGATAATACGAGACCCCCCCCCCCAAAAAAAAATAATTTAAGAAATGTGTTGTCTCATTTATTTGTGTTTAATGTTGACTGTTGTTGTAATTACAAATGTATATAATTCTGACAATTCTTCCCTCAGGTGCTGGATGATCTGCTGTGGCCGACAGCCAGGATCCCAAATTACAGGTGCTACTCTCCCTATTGGGATTCCATGACTCCCATAGACGGAGAGTATAACCTGTTCCTAAAACCCCGAAGCGTGGCGAGCGGCGGCAGAACGCGTCCTCCGACCTTATTATACCCCCACTATCCACGTCGGCGTGGAGTTGATTTTAGATAGTGTGGCAAGCGTAGCGAGCCACCGAGCCCAAAGCGTGGTGAGCGCAGCGAGCCCCTTGAGGGGACGTGGATTACTTTACATGTATTCCGCGTCCGCTCGCCGCGCTTCGGGCTCGGTGGCTCGCTGTGCTCGCCACACTATCTAAAATCAACTCCACGCCGATGTGGATAGTGGGGGTATGAAAAATTAAAAGGTCGGAAGGATGCGTTCCGCCGCCGCTCGCCACGCTTAGGGGTGGCATGGATACTGGGGTTGATGCTAAACAATGCGTAGATGCAGGTGCTTACAATTGTAAGCACCCATCACATCACATACTATGCACACATCACATCACATCTCATTGTAAGCACCCATCACATCTCATGGCATGGGTGCTTGTACAATGAAATATCGCATGGCATCGCTTTTGGTGCCATGCGATCCTATGCGATATTTGATAGTATAAGCACTCCATCGATTTTCCTACGCATAATAGCACACTAAGCTAGTTGCATAGTGGGCGCCCTGCTAGGAAACAAGTACCTTTTAAAATTTCATTCCCCCTCTCAGCAAAACATATAAGCTGCCATAACCATTTTACAACCAAATCCAAATGTTTCAGAAATAATCCCTTTAGATATATATATATATATATATATGTGTATATATATATATATATGCATATATATATATATATATATATATATATATATATATATATCAAACCAAAAAGTCTGTAATGCGACCCAAACAGCATACATTTCCCCATTGAGTCCCTGAGGCTGAATGAGTGACTACATAGCATGTTTATGTCAATGTCGGAGGACCGTGACTAACGGCCAAGAGGGAGCCCAACCGTATGGAGCTAAGCTTGGAATACACAAGTAAAGTGGAAGGAAACCATAAATACACACACATACACACACATTTAATGTACAAAAAAATAATAAAAAAGTAGATTTACAAAAAATGTATTTTCCTTAGCGGGATCCGAAACCTAGGCACAGCATATAGCATACTGTGGCCTTAACCACTAGGCCACGATGGATAGTGTTATATAGGCTTGTCAGCTCATTCACACAGGATGCAGTATGAGAAAAGCTTTACGAGCATCTTCTCTGCAAAAAGTTTTTTTTTTTTTACCACTTTTCAATCAGGCAGTTTAACATCCAAAAGAAAAAAGAAAAGTTTAACATCCAATGCAGCTTGGCGACACACTGTACTGTACAGTAGCATATAGTAACAGCAGAAATGAAAGCATGAGTGAATGAGTGATACAATCCACGTGAATTTAAAGCAACCTGCAGCTCAGAATCCATGTGGAATATAGACTGTACCGTAATGTATGTTTAAATTTCTAGTTACTGTGCATGACCTTTATTCAGTGGTCGTGTAGCCTAGTGCTCATCTGTAAAGCATGCAGATGGGGCTTGTCCCATCTTTGCAGGGCTGGCGTTTCTAAAGCCAGCCCCGCCATCACGCCATCCCCACCAGGTGGCGCGCAAGCACGAAATGCTCGTGCACCCCCTGGTAATGGAGACTGCATCCGGTCCCCACTGCCTCCCCCGCCGTTGCCTTAGGTACCCCTCGCCGCCCCGAGCGCCCCCTAACCCTGCCCATCTCCTTGAAGCGGACAGGGACACGCAGCATTCCCGCCGAGAGACTGGGACGCACGCGCATCCCAGTTCAGTGTAGCCCCTGTCCACCGGCGCTCACCAGTGGGGAGGGTCTGGCGAGCCCCAGCCAAGGATGGCAGGGGCTACATCTGTACATTACTGCATTTAACATACAGTAAAATCATTCTTGAACTATAGTACTGTACTGTCATTTATTGGAGACCTCATGCATGCAAAATGGTAATTTTCAAAAGCGACATCTGGTGGATGAACATTTCACTCAACGACAACACCATATGCCATACTGGGTGCCTTGCTCAATGCTTCATCACACTGCAACACACTGCAATGCACCTCAATTGGCGATCCAACCACCATAGTTAGGATAGATAAGCATGGCTACATCTGTAATCCGAAATATCACAACAGGGAGTGAAGTCCAGATCAAGTGATTGCCCACTCACAAAGGGGTCAAGACGTTCATTGAGAGAGGCCAAATGATGATATGAGGTTAAGGAGTTTAGAGGAGATGATTCTGTAAGGATATTGAAGTCACCTAAGAGAATGGAGGGAGGATCTAAATAAAGGAAGTGACAAATTCAGGAAGCAAAGTTGACAAGGAATTTGGAGGGCCAGGGAGACAGTAAAGAGGCATATAGCATAAGCGACAAATGTAGAGAATGTAAGGGACGGCTCTGAGGGTATGAGTTGGTAGAAATCACCTGATGATAGATTAACCACCATGGCAACCCTGACGTGGGGGTGTATAATAGAATCTGAGATCCCAGAGGAGAGATCCGCAAAATACAGAGGAGATTCTAAATTCTTTTAAAAAGATATTTAAAAATTCTAAATTTGTATATTTATTTGACACATACAGCCAGAGATTTTTTGTGTACAGTATACTAATTGTGAAGAGAAATTACTTTAATATTGGTATCTTCTCTCATATATATATATATTTATTTTTAATAAATGTCTAATACATAACAGATTGGTTCAGAAAGCTCAGGGCTTCTGGCCACTTATTACAGCAAACTGAAAATTGCACAGATGATAAATACTAACGTTTTTACTACTTGTAAAGTTTTAATTCTAGGTATTTTATTTTTTGTTTAAATTAGAGAATTTCAAAAGATCAAGGATCGAATATATAGGGTGAAATTTAATAGGATGAGAGATTCAGAAAGTGAGAGATTTGGTAAGAAATCTCCACTTTTTTTAAAGGGGCAATCATTTACACTGCAAAACCAGTTTGATTTTGCAGTGTAAATGATTGCCGCTTTAAAAAAACTGGAGATTTCTCACCAAATCTCTCACTTATACACTCTTTTCCCGATGTAAATTTCTCATTACTCAAGTTGATATCATAATTATTGCACATTTCACTGTACATCATATATGCAAAAGGTATACTTGTCAGGAACAGACAGATAAAAGATTTCCAGAAGAGGAAACAACATAAATGTACTTGATGGGTAGATTGTGAGAATATACAGTTAGTGCAACCTGTAGGACTTGTGGGCATACTAACATACAACACTAACATATAGTAATAACTGAAGGAAGGAGTTAATAACTTAAAAAATAGCCAGACAGTCCAGAGTCAGGAATATTGGACCGTCTGCTTTGCCCAGGGGCCCAACAGCAGTGTGGGCCCCTGGGCAAAGCAATGCACTGGGGCCCTTACCCATTCTCCCCGCCTAGGGGTGTGGGGTGCTATCAGCAGCAGCTTTGATGTCCCACGGGTGGCAGGGGGTGCTCTATCTTCCATTCAACATGTAGGACCTGGAGCAGTAACTTCTGCTAATTACTCCATTACTGCACAGGTGGTGGGAGGGTGAACACTAATGTGTGGAAGGGGGCACTGAGATGAATGAAGAGTCCCTTGTAAATGACTTCCAGGGAGGTAGGGGGTGTTTTATATGCAGGGGAGGGTTGGATAATGGAGTGGGCTTAATATTCGTCATTTTCCGGTGGAAGTGCAGCTTGTTTGACTGCAGATATCGCCATTATCTGGAAATAGATTTCTTAGCCTTCAATAGTATAAAAACCTAGAGTCCCACCTTCCAGAAGGTGCTGGGGACTTGGGGATCAGAGATCAGGAGCCAGAGCAATCCATTGACAAACATATAAAACTGTACACCAGACATTTGGAGCTGGAGCAGGGACCGGCTGCTTGAAGGCTGATATCTCTGGTTGAGGGCATGATAGAGACAAGCCGCTAGTGTCGACAGAAAGGGGAGAGAAAATTATCTCACAAAAACCTGAGAAATATGACTGGGAATTGCAATTAACAGGTCGGATGTGGACTGCTGCTTTGAAGTTGGATATCTCCAGTTCCCCAGGGCCGATTTTCTAAATTCTGGTATCCCTGGAAAAAGGGGATCCTCAGCTATCAGCATACAGCCCTTATAAACCTAGGTCCCCTGGGCAAGTGCCCATTAAGCCCATATGAAAAGACAGCCCTGGACCATGCGTTCATATATCATAGGTCAAACATGACATAACGAAGTGTAGTTAATATGCCGAAAGTCAGTCAAAATCTTGGTGCACAGGGTCTATTCTCCCTCATGGGAGATCCAGTGTGGTGAACCCAAATGAGGAAATATACCTGTTATTATTTGGAGTAAAAAATGGCATATCAGAGTTAGGGGTGGTTTAAAAGAGGAGAGGGTCTGTGAGGGCCCCATCCACTTTGAGGTGCAGTAGACTTTGCTCATTTGCAGGTCTCTGAATTCATGGCACCCACCATGTTCCTGGCGGCAAATCTCTATGCATGCATGAATCATCGGGAAAAGGACTGCCAAGCCATTTTCTGAGTGGTTTTCTGCTACAGAACTAGCAGCGCTAGTAACTAGTAACTAGTAACTAGTAACTAGTAACTGAACATGAAATCAATTAATAACACTGAAATCATTGGTACTTGTTTCCTAGCACGGCCACAATCGCATTGATCTTGTGCCCTTAATAGTGGTATGCGATGGCCCCCGACGCGATGGACCCGATTTCCCATTGAAATGCATTGAAAAGTAAAAAAATTGCGTCGGTCGCGTCGCATGCGGCTAAATAAGCATTAAATGGTCCCGACGCGATGCCCCCGATTTCGCATAGGGAACAATGTTAAATGGCTAAATTTACCCAAATCAACAGGGAACAATGTTAAATGGTCCAGAAACCCCCAAAAACACCCCTGAACAGTGAAATGGCCCCCCAAAATTAGTTAACGCCACCCCACGATCAACGTGAACCCGAAGCGTGGCGAGCGAGCCCGCGAGGGGCGGCGGTACGCGTCTTCCGACCTTTTCATACCCCCACTATCCACGTCGGCGTGGAGTTGAGAATAGAATAGTGTGGCGAGCGCAGCGAGCCACCGAGCCCGAAGCGTGGCGAGCGCACGCGCATACCTTCACAGGTAAACGCGTCCCCTCGCGGGCTTCACAGGTGTCCGCGTTGCCACGGACACCTGTGAAGCCCGTGAGGGGACGCGTATAACTGTGAAGGTATCCGCGTCCCCTCGCGGGGCTCGCTGCGCTCGCCACGCTTCGGGCTCGGTGGCTCGCTGCGCTCGCCACACTATTCTATTCTCAACTCCACGCCGTCGTGGATAGTGGGGGTATGAAAAGGTCGGAGGACGCGTACCGCCGCCCCTCGCGGGCTCGCTGCGCTCGCCACGCTTCGGGTTCACGTTGATCGTGGGGTGGAGTTAACTAATTTTGGGGGGCCATTTCACTGTTCAGGGGTGTTTTGGGGGGTTTCTGGACCATTTAACATTGTTCCCTGTTGATTTGGGTAAATTGAGCCATTTAACATTGTTCCCTATGGGAAATCGGGGGCATCGCGTCGGGACCATCGCATGCGATTTTTTAGCACGCATGCGATGCGACCGATCAGATTTTTTTACCTACGATGCCCCCGATTAGAATCGGTGTGGCCGTGCTAGGTAACAAGTACCAAATCATTTAGTCAATATTACGTTTTTATGATGCTAGCAGAGCAGAAAGACTGCACACAAGTACTGTATAGTGTAAACATGACCATAAATGGATGTTATAGCCTATTTGGCATATCTGTTTGAGGTAAGCGCACCTAAACTGCGGGATCCTTTCCACAGTTCCACAAGTGGGTGTAGGCACGCTGGCTATAAATTACATTTCATGGGGCAGTTCGATTTAAAAAAAATACATTTAATTAATGTTCATTTAGTTAGAAACCTATATTGCATATGGCAGGTGGATTGTATAAAGGTGAAACTTATTTAGCATCTTGTTAAAACATAATGTACTAGGTCCAAACAATGAGAACGCATGGAACATGTTTTCCATCAGTCATGCAAATACATTTGTCTCTTGCTGTCTTGTGACAGTATTACCATTGCAAATGTAGGTTCATAGTATAGGAAAAACGAAATGTGTCATGTTCCTCATGTATTTGATAAAAAGAAACAAAAACTAGGCTACTGCCTGCAGACTTTCTAAATCCCTGTGCACACGGGCGATGGTTGCTTCGTGCTAAGCTAGCTGCCAAGGGACCATGCATTGACATTGCTAAAAGGTGTACACACAGAGCAATCTGTTCTTCATTTTTAAGCAATCTAGTCAGATTGCTTACAAATAGGGCTTAAATCACTTCGTGTGTATGCCCTTTAACATCGATACTTCCGTCACATCTTTTACCTGATCTTTTGTGGCTTATTCCTAAATAGTAGCCTGAGGTGATTTAATCATTAACAGAACAGCATTCTCTTTTATAATATTCAGGTCAATAGTCCAGGTCATTACAATTAAGATAAAAGTGGGGTTTGAGAACAGAAGTTGTTGAAGGAGTCACTGCAAACAATGCATTTTACTAATTACTGCCTGATCTCAGCTACATTTTCTGCATGTGTCTCAAGGTCTCACGCAGCTACAAAGATGCTCTATATAGAGTCTATATAAATAAACAGTTCAGACCTCTGTATTAACTAGAAACGCGTCAGCGGTTATCTATAGGAGGCCTCAATGGAATCTTAAGGGTGTACACACTGGGAGATTTTGGCAGGAGATTTTGACTAGTCAAAATCTCCGAGAAGGTTAGACAAAATCTACCAGATTTTTTTCTGCTTAGTCAATATTGTCTAGCATAGCATGAATATTATAGATTGACTGTGCAGACAAAGCAATTATGAATAGATCATAGACTATCATTAATCTACTCAATCATTTAGTCAAAATCTCCAGTACATCTAGCCAAAATCTCTTGTGTATCTAGTCAAAATTTCTTAGTCGAAATTGGCCATAAGCCAATATCTCACCGTGTACACTACCCATCCATTGTAATGTGGAGCAATGATAGAGTTTCCAGAGCCTCTACCTATACAGTATTTATTGTCTGCTGTAATTACAGCTAGGGTAAAGCTTACATTCACTTACGTTGATTTGTTTCAAGAAAACTTTTTATATATTTTAGATGTATTATGTTTTGTGTAATAAACTTCTTTGGTACTTGTGTATTATCACGGCGCCCATCTGCGCAGCGTAGTTGGTATAGTTGGATCGCATCGCATGCGATTTGTGTACGATGTGATGCAATGGCACTTGTGTAGTTTCACGCAGCCACTGCCAGCGGGTCGCATCGCATGTAAATCGCATGCTATGCGATTTAGCACCCCCCCCCACTATTAATTAGCACACCTCCACTATCCATGTCACACCGAAGCGAGGCAACCGCAGCGAGCCCCAAGAGGGGACGCGGTACGCGTCCTCCCGACCTGTTCATACCCCCACTATCCACGTCGGCATGGAGTTGACTTTATAAAGTGTGGTGAGCGCACGCGGAATACACGTCAAGTAGTCCGCATCCACTCAACACGCTTCGGGCTCATTTTTCCGCGGCCGCTCGCCAACTTTCGGGCTTGGTGGCTCGCTGCGCTCACCACACATTATAAAATCAGCTCCATGCTGATGTGGATAGTGGGGATATGAACAGGTCGGCATGAGACGTACCGCGTCTGCTCGCTACGCTTCGAGGTGATGTGCATAGTGGGGGTGTGCTAAATGTTGTTAGCACCACACGAGATCAATTTGCTTGCAATCGCATGCGATTTGCGTGCGATGCGATCTGCGGGCAGGGGTGAAGTGAAATCGCATGCGATGTGATGCAATCCTACTATGCTGAATAGGACACTACGTTAAATACTTAATGGGCGCCATGATATTACACAAGTACTTCTTTTAAAGATATTATACTGTCTTAGAAATATTACATTGTTTTACATATATTATGGGAAAACACATGAATGACCATCTATTTGTGACAATATACTGCTATCTTGTTAGCATAATACTTAAGGAATCTTATACCCCTGAAAACCTCTATGGATTACAGTCACACTCACATTTACAAACATAGGGTTTGATTTAGGTTCTATCGGAATTCCGATTGTGTGGGTCTGCGCATGCGCATGGGTGAATATGCATCGAGGCGATTGCATGAGCAGGGGAGGGGGCGGGCAGGGTTGCCATAAAAACGCTGGGCATTCCCCTGGGAATGCAGACGGGTTGATGCCTGCTCAGGGCAGGTGGCTGATGTCACATGATGCCAGTGCCTGCTCCTTTCAGCCATCTCTGTCGGAAATAAAAGTCCGTTTAGACTGACCTTTATTTGTGAATGGGGAAAAAATCATTCAATAGTCGGCGACCATCAAATGATATTTATTTTGTGCATCGCATGCGAGGGGATATGTAAGCATACACATCCACTTGCTTGCAAATGCAGGGATTCGGGTGGCGGATTTTCAGTTGGGTGGAGGGTGGGTGGCTTTTAGCTGTTTAATAGACTGCGAACATATGCAACCTAGCGAACAAGTCTGAATCAGCCCCATAGATACATTATGAATTGATATGTATCATTGTGTTCCATGTGATTTTGTGATCCTAAGGAAAGTACCCATTTATATTGTATTACTGTTCTTCTATCCATTCTATCAGCGGCGGATTGGCCTGCCGGGAAACCGGGTATTTTCCCGGTGGGCCGGGTCATTTAAGTTATAATGCGGCCGCTCACCCTCCCTGCTGGGCCGCGGGTTTGCACAAATGCGCTATACCGTGTATATTATTCTAAATTTGTCACAGCGGGACAAGACAGTGAGAGCCGACAGTGAACCAATCACTGGAATGGCCGCCGGCAGCCAATCACGAGCCAGTCTCCGCGCCCTGCACATTTTTAACATAGCTAAAGCCGAGCACAGGTTTCACAGACTTCTCTGCCACCCCCTGCCATGCCGTGTAAGTACAGTCGGCTATGAGAGCGGGGATGGGACAGGACTGGATGCGCCTGTAACAGCTGACAGCCGCTCTTAGCAGGAGAGATGAGCGGGCTGTCAGTGTGGCAGGGGACTGGATGTTGCTGAAGAGCTGACACACTGCTCAACTCAGAGCACCGTGTCAGCTATTCCAGCGGCATCTCATCCCCCACGGCTCAGACAGCCTGCTCACCTACTCTGCTGAGCGGCATGTCAGCTTTTCTAGCCCCCTGGACAACGAGCATGAATTGCCCCCTGGGCAGAGAGCATAAATTGTCCCCTGGGCAACAAGCATGAATTGCCCCCTGGGCAGAGAGCATAAAATGCCCCCTGGGCAGAGAGCATAAATTGCCCCCTGGGCAACCAACATGAAATGCCCCCTGGGCAGGGAGCATGAAATGCCCCCTGGGCAGAGAGCATGAAATGCCCCCCTGTGGCAACCAGTTTGTAACTCCTGCAATGAGCATGTAGGTAAGCAGCACTTATGTGGTTTACTATGTACTGGGCATAATGATGTGTACCATAATGTGTACTGGGCATAACGGTGTGTCGCCATAATGTGTACTGGGCATAACGGTGTGTGCCATAATGTGTACTGGGCATAAAGGTGTGTGCCATAATGTGTACTGGGCATAATGGTGTGTGCCATAATGTGTACTGGGCATAATGGTGTGTGCCATAATGTGTACTGGGCATAACGGTGTGTGCCATAATGTGTACTGGGCATAACGGTGTGTGCCATAATGTGTACAGGGCATTATGGTGTGTGGTGTAATGTGATTTTGTACTATTATGTGACTAAACCCCTTCCATATAAAACCATACCCCAAATTCCCGTTGGGACCCAGAAAAGGTCAGGTGGGGGGGGGGGGCAGTTGGGAGACCCTCTGTCACCCTCCTGTCTCTATCTCCCCAGCCCCACAGGCTGCAGAATAGACGCTGCCCGGCCGCACTTCACTGAAAGGCAGACCACAGCACCATTTCTCCCTACGGCGGGCTGCTATTAGCTTCACTGCAGGCGGGTGAGCGGCCCTCTAGGAGCAGCACAGCGGGAGGGCAGCTCGGAGCTGCACAGCAGGCGGGTGTGCAGCCGACTGGGAGGCGGGCAGCTGAGCGTTGCAGGGGGAGCGGGTGAGTGACTGGGAGCACGAACCCCCTGGCCAGGTTACCGAGTGTGCTGTGCTGTAGTACCGTGGCAGAACTGTGCAGCGTGACATTATGTCAGGGGTCAAGCTGCGCAGCCCGACAGCCACCATGACACGACAGCACACTGTGACTGTTGCTGTCGCTGCATGTATTTTACAAGCGGGTACTAATCCCACAATCCCGGGATTGGATGGCTCGATCCCGGGATTAGAATCCTGTCGTTTTTAGGCCAAAATCCCGGGATCCCGCCGTTCCCGGGATTTGCCTCTCTAGCTGTGCGCATGCGCCTATTCTGCAGCCTGAGGGGCTGGGGACATAGCCAGCAGCTCAGAGAGCCACTAGCCATGCCCCCACAGTGGCGAAAATGGGGCATGACCTTGGTGAAATAGGCCACGCCCCATGTAACCAGACCACTCCCCCCCCAAATCGGGCACGCCTCCGGCGCACAAGTGGGCCCCCCCTCCCCATTGGGGCTGCATTAAGTAATTTCCCGGGCTGGTTTGAATTCCCAATCCGCCCCTGGTCGCTCCTAATTGATGATGTCACAAAGGGAAACATCTGCAAGCACTTCATCTGTGTACATGCCTGGCAGGCACATACTGTAGGTGCAAAACATATGTTAATCATTTTTCCAGTGTTTTACTGTAGGTTATGTCTGCATGGGTTGGATTGAAAGCTGACATCTTCAGATCACAAATGTGATGGCATGCTGCTACATTCAAGTGTCTATGACATCAGAGGTGTAGAATCTATCAAAATTAGCATTTAGTGTTTTGACAACCCCCAAACACGAAAATATACAGTAAGAGTATGTAAAGATGAAACTACTTGTACATATTATATGGTTACAATTCCCTACAGTAGATACTTAGGACCTTATTTTGGTTGACTCGCAAGGCTGCGAACTCCCGCACGGCTGCGAAAGGATGATTTTGATTAATCATCCATTCGCAGCCTTGGGTGCGGAGGAGAAATCATTCGATGGTCGGCGGCCATCAAATGATTTGTTCAGCACTAGCAGATATGAGACACCGCTATGGTGTCTCAGACCTGTGGGCGTCCTGACAGGGTGGGCAGCTGACATCTGCTGACAGCTGCATGCACCCCGCACCAGCGGGCAATTTGCATGGGAACGCCCAGCATTCTCATGGGAACACCCATCCATGAAACGCTGGGCGTTCCCACAAGCAAATTGCCCACCCCGCCACCCCATGCCCCTCCACGCCCCCCCCCCCCCCCAGGACTTCTGTTGGCGGGAGCCGTGGGCGCACGCACACTGCAGCTGCACACACACATAAAAACCTATGCGCATGGCCAGACGCAAACAAAGCTGGAGCCTTGATAGGATCATGGATTGTTTTAAAACTTAAGTTATTGGTATTGAATTTATGCTTGTTTAAGAGCTTTAATTTAAACTTGGCATAATAATAATAATAATAATAATAATAATAATAATAATAATAATAATAGTAATAATAATAATACTTTAGGAAAGATTTATGATTGACTGTAATTGCTTTATTAGGATTACAATTAATATATTTTTATTACACTTTTTATTTGACCTAGAAGATATTTTATAGTATACCTTTCCCAAATTTCAATACTAGGAAGTACAGTATACTGGTGTGTCTGTTACCCAATTTGTTTAGTCAGCCTGAGGCTCACACGAATGCAAAAGCTTACTTAATATACTATTGTGGAACATCATGTACTTTATTTATTTAGGAACGCAAAGTTTAGAAATGATGGGACCCATACACTAGCTGTTTATCGGGGCAATTCCCTGATCCTCTCACCGTCATGCCGGGGTATCAGGGATATTAAACATGCTTAAAAATTCTTGAATTTGGAGTGTAAGGCACTGGTAAAAGTATTGACGGTGCCTGCGTACTGTGCTATGTCAACCGCCGATAACAAGTTGCGAAAATGGCAAAGGTCACCACCAATTTGGAAAGTATGCAATTCACCTAAGAGATGATTTAATGTAGTGAGTCATTTCAGGAAATTTGCCTCCGCCCTGTTCAGTCATGAGTACAGTCAAATATAACCTTTCTTACCCCTCGACACTTAACTGGACAGCTTGGAGGCAAACTCTGATCAATCAACCCATCAAATGTTAAACAATTAAGCCTACAGAATGTAAGCATTCATGTCAATAAAACATAGAGTAAAAAAAAACACAGTAGTATTATATAATCATAACAATAAATTTGCTAGGAACTGGAGTCATGAGTCAAGAATCAGAGTGCAAATTGGTTCAGACCAAAATGGCTGCCTATACTGTGTCAAATGGTGCCGTGTTACTTTCTATGTTTGCATAGATCAGCATCAAGGCCAACATTCTCCACCTACTCCGGTGAGGATCCAGGGAGTGGATATTGAGATTGTAAAATCCTATAAGTACCTGGGTTTTCACCTAAAAAATAAGATGGACTGGACTGATAATTCTGCTGCTCTGTATAGGAAGGGGCAGAGCAGACTTTATTTGTTGAGGAGACTGAGGTCTTTTGGAGTGCAGGGTGTACTATTGAGGACCTTTTTTGACTCTGTGGTGGCATCAGTCATATTTTTGGAGTGGTTTGCTGGGGTCGCAGCATTTCGAATGCTGACAGCAAGAGACTAAATAGACTGGTTAAGAAAGCCAGTTCTGTTTTGGGAATCCCTCTGGATAAGGAAGAGGTGGTGGGAGAAAGGAGAATAATTGGCAAGTTAGCATCCCTGCTGAACAATACGTCCCATCCACTTCAGGATATGTTGTTGGATTTAGGTAGTTCCTTTAGTGATAGGTTGCTACACCCTTGATGTCTCACGGAAAGATACCGCAGGTCCTTTCTTCCTGCTGTGGTTAGACTACATAACCGTCATGGTCCCCGGTAGATTCCTGTATATATATCATGGCTGCGTACCACATAGCGGGCACTATGCAAATCACGCCAGCTCCTTGCGCTATAAGTCCCGTTACAAATCGCGTTACAAACGTAACGTAATGCTGTAATTATAACCTGCTATACTGCTTGCAGACCACCAGATGTACTTTTCTTGAAAAGTACAGCACATGCCTGCTGATTGGCAGAAATTTATTGTGACAGGTTGCCAACTTCAGGGTACGGGATTTTTTTCGCATGAGCAGATGTGTTCCGTCATACATGTCATTGGTGTGTTCTGTAATATAATTGATATAAACATGGAATCCACTGTAACTCTTGTTTATACGGTACTCATGTAGTACCCGGGCGCCCACTAAGCAATTTGCTTAGTGGGCTATTCTGCGTAAGGAAAACGCATCACATCGCATGACCCGTTTTAGTGCCATATGATGCGTGCAATGCGATGCGATCTTACTAAGTAATTTATTCACTGCTCTTTTGCCGCGGGCTTATCGCATCGCATGCCATTGTACCTTATGCAAAATCGCATGCGATTTCATGCGATATTTTAGGGTGCGATGGCATTAACTGTACTACAATTGGTACTTGTTTAGTTTCACGGCGGCTGATATATCGGATGCGATATCGGGTGATATATCGGCTGATCCAATGCAATCCGATTTTTTACCTGTTCATAACCCCACTATCCACTACGCATGCAGTTGATTTTATATACTGTGGCAAGTGCAGTAATCCGCTACGCTCGCCACAATATGTAAAGCCAACTCCATGCCGATGTGGAAAGTTCTGACTGACTACGCTATTTCCGTAGCTTAAGCTTATTCTGAAAGCATAGCTACGGTAACTGACAAACGTCCATCCATACCCCATCCATATAATCTACTGAGATCCCATTGCATGGATCGCACGGCACTAAAACGGGACATGCGATGTGATTTCCTTGCGCAAGCGTACGTATGTTAATTGGGTGCCCGGGTACTACAGAAGTACCGTTTATACAGTATACTGTATACCAGTGGTGCTAGTAGTATCACAGGTCACTGTGGCCTTAGAGACACCATCATACGCCGCAGTTTGATCCTCAGTGGGGTACAATTATTTTTATTGTTTTATATGTTGCTAGCACCACTGGTAGCACCACTGGTATACAGTATACTGTATGAAACGTGACCTCTTGAGTGTGCTTTTTACATGGCGCAGTACAGTGTAATGATAGACAGCACATTAAATACTGTACCATGTGGAAGTCATCCAGCAAAAGAGTGCTACAGTGGATTCCATATTTATAGCAATTACTATATACTAATGACATGTATGATAGAACACATCTGCTCCTGCGAATCCAATCCAAGTACTTTTTAACTAACACACACACACACACACACACACACAAGGAAAGAAAGTACTGTAGAGTGCACTGGACGTCCTATACAATGAATATAAAATATAACTTTTAATGAGTTCAAAGATAAAAAGGTGAAATATTAAAATATTTTCAACAGATGTGAGAAAAGAAAGAATAAGTGTATTAAAAGAAAAAGGACCACTGTCTCTATTGAAACCTTTATTTTCAGGGATATGTGTCCCTGTGTGTTATTGTGAATTTCTACAAATATAGAGAGCTTTTGAGTAAAGTAATGCCAGCACTTGACATGGAGTGAATTAAACATCCCCATCTGCGTGTCACACTGGGATGCATGTGACTCGGGGGTCCAATAAGGGTAAAGGCATGGCTAGGTTGACTGATGATAATAGCAGGAAGAGGAGGAGACTTCCTCTTCTTCCTGCAGAATTCAGGGTGAGTGGCTATGCAGTTAGGAGCTCCTCCAAACTTTAGATTTTGCCCCTTTGCAGGCCTGAATTGTTCCCCCTGTCAGCGCTATGGCTACAGGGTCCCCTTTACAGCGCCCCAGGCGTTCCACCCGGCCACTCGCCCATTTTGTGGCCGATGGTGGTCAGGACAGCATGGATGCGCCCCCTGCACTGTCTTCCCCCACCCGCGCTAACTCACCTGTCGCTGCCTGCGGGCGTGCCCGACGGTCCACTGCTGTTGGCTCAGGCCGTGTTCCTGGATCGGCTAGGAGGAATCCCTTGCGGCCGTCTGCAGCGAGGGGCGCAGGTGTGACGCGGGGTGGGCGCGCGTCACCACGGGGTGCCACGAGGGTCCAGTCACCTAGCAGCCGGAGTCCTGCGCAACGGTCACCAGGCCTGGATGTACCTGCGCAGTCCCCGGATAGCGCCAGTTCTCCCCAATCTGGGGCTGACAGACAGCGGGCAGGTTCTGGCCACAGCAGGGGGTCAGCCAGTAGGGATGGGTCCCCACTGCAGATGGAGGTTGGGGGGCGGCACCGGGGGGGAAGGGGGGCGGTTCATCCTTACCCCCTGTTGGGCTATACAACCAGCTGGTCCCGGACGCCATCGGGCCCTGGTAGGGGGAGGAGCTATTTGGGAGCGGCGAGGGACGATGGCGGGAGCCGGGGGGCTTTTCGCCGCGGGAGTCGCTCCAGGGTCTGGGGCCCTCTCCTCAGTGGCATATGCTCTGGCGCTGCTGGCGGGTGGTTTGACCGGGGGTTGGGGGTCGCCGAGCCTCTCGGCGCAGGCCTTCCCGTTCACCTGCGGCTCCCATACCTGGCTGCTCCCAGTTCCTGCAGGCCTTTAGGGACATGGGGTCTGCTGTCATGGAGGGTAGGGCCACTGCACCCCAGAATTCTGCTGCCAGAGCGAGTGGGGGTTCCCGTAGGGCTAGGAGGAGGTCCTCTGCCCCACCCCCACCAGCCTACTTGGAAGATGAGGATGTGTTGGATGATTATTTCGGTTCCGGGTCGGGATCGTATAAGCAGGAAGAGGCGGATGATGATGATGATACATGGGCGGCACAGCCGGAGTCGGCAGGTGAGAACTCTTCGGAGTGCAATGCTGGGTCTGATTCAGGTTCCTCCTCAGGGGGGTCTCACGGGAGCCACTCTTCTACTTCCTCCTCCTCCGCAAGGGGGGTCTGATGTGGGTAGTGCGACTAAGGCCCGCAAGCGCGCAGCAAAATATGCAAGGAAGGAGGCGGGGAGGCGGGCTTGCCAGACCAAGCGTAAGAAGGTGTCTTCCCTGTCCCGTAGGGAGAGAAAGAGGCGTAACCTGCCTGGGGTAGTCCACTGCGATTATACAGCAGTGTTGCGCGGGTTGCGCGAGAGCTGCAGGGTCAAGATTGAGAAAGGGGACTATGTTGATGTGTTCAGTCTGACTGAGGATTCTAAAAAGGCCTTTAAGGCTGCTAAGGCCAAAGGCGGGATAGGATCTGACGCTTATCGGTCCTATGATAATTGGTTGGCCGGTTTCTGCGTCTTCGCAGCATGTTATTTGGAGGATCGGCCTGATGAACACATCAACGTTATCAAGTATATTCATATGATTCATGAGATGCAGCGCAAATACGGGGGTACGGCATGGCGTACGTATGATGATCAGTTCCGGCGCAAGCAGGACTGTCTGCACATCCTTGATCTGGGTTGCAAGGATGTTGAGGTGTGGATGGAGGTAGCCAGGGTCCATTTAGACGTGGTTGAGACTACAGCGGCTGCTACTGCTGCCGCGTCCACTTCACTTCCACAGTAATGGCCGGCGGCGGAAGCTCCCGCCGCTCGCCGCTTCCCTGGGGCGGTGAAGTCGGGACCCTCTCGGGGCTGGTAAAGGGAGATGCTTTGCATTTAATAACTCCTCCTGCCAGCTGGGCGCGCGTTGCCGTTACAAGCACGTGTGCATTAATTGCTCCGGGAACCATCCAGCGGCTTCCTGCTTTCGTGGAGCCTGTCCCTCTAGAGGGGCGGGTGCTGGTTCGGCCCCCAAACCTGCCGGGGGGGCGAACGCTAGACAGGTGCGGGTGGATGCCATGTTAGAATGGCTCCGCTCGTATCCTGACAGGGAAGCGGCTGCTTTCCTGCAAGAGGGTTTTAGTGACGGCTTTCGACTGCCTGTTCAGGGGGAAGTCCAGGGGGGTGCTTTTAGGAACCTGCAATCTGTGCGCACTCTCCCTGCCGTGCTGTTGGAAAAGGTGACCAAGGAGGTCCAGTTGGGACGAATGGCGGGCCCATTCCCACACCCTCCGGTGACAGACCTGGTCATATCACCGGTGGGGGTGGTCCCTGAGAAGTGCCCTGGGAAGTTCAGGCTCATACAGCATCTATCTTATCCAGCGGGGCTCTCCGTCAACGACGCCATTCCTGCCGAGTATTGTTCGGTGACTTATCAGTCGTTTGATGATGCTTTGGCTATGGTGCGGTCATTTGGACGGGTGCACTCATTGCTAAGGTTGATGTTGAGTCAGCTTTCCGCCAGCTTCCGCTGCATCCCGATGCATTTAGGTATATGGGCTTCCACATAGGAGATGAGTACTTCATCAACAAGTGTTTGCCGATGGGGTGTTCGGTATCCTGTGCATTTTTTGAGAAGTTTAGTACCTTTCTGCATTGGTGTGTGGAGCAGTCCTCGGGTGAGAGCGGGCTCACTCACTACCTGTCATGAACCTGACTTGGTTCAGTCAGTTTCTGAGGTTTCTATGCCTGTTTGCTCCTAGCTGCTGCTGTTGCAGCTGCCCTGCATTCCCAGTGATTAAGTCTCCAGTGAACTTCCCTGAGTTCTGCAGCCTGATCCCTGACCCACACACACCTGTGCAGTAATCAGGTGTGTCTGTCTTTCCCCAGTGTTGATTAGTGCTGCGGCTGGCAGCCAATCACAGAAAGGCAAGGGGGATATAACTAAGGCCCTGGGCCTTTATTCCTTGCCTTGAACAATTGCTTACCTGTTCCCAGAATCTCCTGTGTCAGAGAAGTTTCCAAGGCTCCGAGATCTCCAGGTTCTCCTGTGTCTCAATCTCCAGCGTACACCTGCACCTGCGATACTTACCTGGTTCTCTCCATCTCCAGAAGACTCCTGCGATTCCATCCCTGCAGTTGAGTAGCCGGTGTTCCGCTACAAACATCATTTGGCTTTTCAGCCCATCAGTGACTTTTCCACCTTGTCCTGAAAACTGCCGACAGACTCTGTCGACTCCGGGGTTGTCTACTCCCTGCTGTGCTCATAGTGACTTTATCATCTCGTCCTATACTTCCAGCAAGTACCCTGGGGCCTTCCCTCATCTGTTGACACCACGGTCGACATCACAAGTCGACACCTCCCAGTAATTCCCCGATTGCAACTCCCTCGTGGGACTCTCCACGTTCAAGTGTCATCACCCCAGCCTGTGTCCAGAGGGCCAGGGCAGGGGGCCGCGACCTGCCTGTCAGACGCAGCTAAGTCCAAAGCTCCTTGCGGGGCTCCCTGGTGAATACCGCTGGCAGGTTAGACTCCGCGCCCCTGTTCCTGGTCTCCGCCAACACTCTGGTTCGCAGTGCCCTGATCCCCCCGTGTATGTCTCATATCAAACCTCCTGCGTTCAACTATCCAGCGCCCTCCACTGGTCCACCACGGTCACAGCCGGGAACACAAAATACCCCTGCGTTGACACTACCTTGATGACTTCCTATGCGTCGGCCGTTGTTCCGCCTGTTGCTTTCCTTGCAGCAGCTTTTCCGCCAGTTTGGTGTCCCTATCGCGGACGATAAGACCGAGGGCCCAGTCCCCTGTTTGTCTTTTCTGGGGATCCAGATAGATACAGAGCGGGGACTTTGCTGCTTGCCTTCTGATAAGGTGGTGAAATTGCACGAAGCTATAGGCCTGTGTCAGACCAGGGGTAAGGTGGTTACCCGCCAGGCTCAGTCAGTATTAGGACAACACAATTTTGCTTGCAAGGTAATCCCCATGGGCAGGTTATTTTGCAGGAAGTTCGAGAGGGCCACTGCTGGGGTCAACCGGCCGCACCACCTTGTTCGCCTGTCTGCCGAAATTCGGCGCGACTTAGCTGTATGGTCCTCCTTTTTGGAGGATTTCAATGGCGTGCGGATCTGGTTGGCTCCGGCGGTGGCGAATGCTGAGCTGCAGCTGTTCACAGACGCTTCTGGCTCTGGGGGATTTGTTTTCTGGCTGGTCACTGGTGCGCAGAAAAGTGGCCTTGCGATTGGTTTGAGAGGGGTCTCACTAGGGACCTTTTACTGTTGGAGCTCTTTCCTATAATGGTCTCTATGGAGATATGGGCCCAGCGCTTGGCGAACAGGAGCCTGCTCTTTTGGTGCGACAACTTTAGCGCGGTCCATGCTATCAACCACCAGAAGGCAAAGTCGCTTTTAGTTTTACGTTTGTTGGCGCAGCTTTTCCTCCAGTGCTTGCGGCATAACATCCTGTTTAGAGCTTGCCATGTCCCGGGCATTGAGAACGAGATCGCTGATTCCCTTTCCCGTCTCCAGTGGCAGCGCTTTAGAGAACTAGCGCCCCAGGCTGATGATATGGGGGTGCCCTGCCCCTCTTATGTTTGGCAGGTGATCAGGCCGGATTGGAGGGGTTAGCCGAATCCTCATATGCCCCTACTACCCTTAGGAACTATCGGGCAGCCTGGACAGAGTGTGAATCTTTTGTGGGAGGGGCTGATCAGTCAGGTAGGCGGGGTCAGCGTCTCTTGCTGTCCTTTCTGTGGTCATTGTATTGCACGGGTAAATCCAGGGCAGTGGCAGCGCGTTACTTGGCTGGGATTGCCTTCTTTGCTAGACTCAAGGGCCTTCCCGACTTCACTAAATGTTTTCTGGTTGTCAAGGCAATGAAGGGCTGGTCACGTTTGGTTCCCGTTAGTCCTGATTGTCGCCGGCCCATTGATGCGTCCCTTCTTCCGTCTTTGCTGGTAGTAATGGGACATTGCGCTGATTCTGCTTTTGAGGCCCTGTTGTTTAGTTTAGCCTTTTCCATGGCGTTTCATGGTGCTTTTAGAATTTCGGAGCTAGTTGCTCCTGCTAAGTCCCGTGATGCCGTGCTTCTCCGGACAGACATTCGCTTAGATAGTGGTGGACAGAGGGTTTTTCTGGGGTGGCCGCGCTGTAGACTTAGTGCAAGTGGGTGGGCTGCGGGGTGGTGGAGGTATACTACAAGATACCTTTTCAGCACCAGCGAGCACCAGCGAGAGTCTGCCGGCAGACACTCATCCCAGCCTGACCAAAAGGTAAAGGAACTTTTGAATTAACTGCACCACAACTGCGAATACTGCAGATTATACTCAGCTCTGATTTTGAAGCTCCCACATCAGCAATCGCTCACCACTTTCTACTGGTACCAGAAGGACTGTGTTAGTCTCTGTTTGTCATTCCTTCCCCCATCCTTCCCTATGTGGTTTGTTGTACCGGTACTAGTTTAGCATTTCAGACTATTTTTTAACCCTATTATACCTTTACAAGAAATTTTTTAACATATTTTATCTGAACTTCTGTATTTATCTGTATTGTGTTACAAGCTATATACAATTGTTAAACACAAATAATATGATGTCTTTTTAAAAATAAACAAAAATTTATTATTCAAGAAACTTCTTTTAAGTGTATGTGATCAATTGATTAATTATTTAAATTAGATCCTGCACCCACAAAGCAACAAGTGTAACCGAGCGCAGGGTGACACCCTAGGGTGTAAAATTTAAACTAATTCGCTTAGATAGTGGGGCTCTGTGGTTTAGAATCAGGAGGTCCAAAACTGATCAGTCAGCCAGAGGCAGGTGGGCTTCTATGAAACCAGCTCTTCTGGCCTCTGTTTGCCCAGTAGCTTTAGCATATCTCAGGATGGTTCCTGGCTTTTGCATTATGATGGGTCACCTGTGACGGTGTACCAATTTCGCTGGATGATGGGTCGCTGCCTGGAACGTCTGGGGCTCTCCCCGAGGGAGTTTGGTACCCATTCATTTTGTATTGGTGCTGCTACCACGGCTGCTGCGGCTGGCTGGCCAGTTGCTGACATCAAGTCCTTAGGCAGGTGGCGCCCGGCAAGTTATAGGAAATATATTAGACCTCACCTCCTGCCCTGAAGGTTTTCCTGTGCTTGTCCGTTTTGTATGCCTGCCTGTATGGATTGATTGGTCATTCTGTTCCCCTACCCCCTGTCCATCCTACTCGGGGATTAACTACGCTCTGCCCTTGGGCCAGCGTCCGGAGTTTTTTCGCTTTTTGCATGACCTGACGGACTGAATTTGGCTCTCTGATTCGGCTATAGTCTAATTAAGAGTCCCTCAGCAGGTCCAGTCGTTTTTCCTCCGGCTGAGTACAACCTTCATTCCTTTACCTTCCGATACCTCAACCTCCCTTGTTTGTCTCTTACCCATTGTGTCCTGGTATGGCTTCAATCGTGATTGGAGCATGTCTACTGGCACCTTAATTATTGTGCCCCAAATATATTTCTCAAAATTTTTCTTTTTCTTTTTGGCAGATCCTCCTAATATGTAAATATACCTTCAACCGAGAATCCAATCTAATCCCCACTTTTTACATCTCTTTCCTCAGGTCTGGGAACCGATAGGCTCAAAATCTGGGTAGTTGGCCATTCCTTCGTATATTGGGCAGCTAGATCAGTCTCCGCAGGCGAGGGTCCAGCCTTTGCCTCCTCCCGGGTGGTTAGGTGTCCGGGGTATGTGCGGGCTTTCCTTATGGTGAATGTCCGTCGTTATGGGTTGCCTGAGGTTTTGGTAATCCATTTGGGTGGCAACGACCTCGAGAAAATTTCCCAATTAGAGCTGTGGAGCTTGATCTTAGACGATCTTGCTGCCATTAAATCAGCTTGGCCGTTTTGCACCATTGTTTGGTCCTATGTGATTCCTAGGCTTAACTGGAGGGGGGCTAGGGACCCCAGGGCGATTGATGAAGTTAGGAAAAAGCTGAATGCGGCCATTGCTCGTTGGGTGCTGGCTAATGGGGGGGCTGTGGCCTCACACGATAGGATCAGATTTAGTTGCCAGCACCTATTTCGGCCTGATGGGGTTCATCTAGTGAGTCTGTTTATGTTCCTGGAGGGTCTGCTCAGTGTTGTAGATTCAGTTGTCTAGATGGTGGTGGGGTGGGGGTATTTCAGATTAAATCCCCCGCTTTGGCGGGAAAGAACGGCAGATTTAATCAATTAGCTCACACTACGTGTGTATGTTGACGTTTTAATGGCTCGTTTGCGGTGCACTCACCTCTCATTGGCTTAGGCCTTTCGTTGTATCACCCGTGTCGGGGTGGGTAGTCAATGTGTTAGGTAGAGTTGGATACCGCCTGTTTTTGACTTAGGCCAGTTACGTTAGAGTTGGGGTGGAGTTACATTAGTAGCCGTTCTTTCTTGGCCACCATTAATTAATCAAATTAATTTAAATAATCAAATTAGCTTAAAAGTTGCTACAAATAAATCAGTTAACAATTTCTGCCAACCTATGCCTCCGAGTCTTTAGTTCAGGTTTATTTAGGTTAAGTTAAGAATGTATATATATGACATGCTAAAGGTACACATAAGATGTTGGGATGTTTAAATAAACTTTGTTTCTCTATATGTATAACGTATTCTTTCTTATTGTTTTTATGTATCAAATGTCACAAAGTTATTCCTCTGTATCCAAAAGATGTTACTTTTGTAACCTTCTTTAACAGGAAATTAATGTATTCCTTTGTGTGATTGTACACTTTGTATGATTGCACAGATAGCCTTGGGAGATATTACTTCTATTCTATACACACTGTGCGATTCCTATACAGTTAGTAGTGACTGATTTGATTTGTCAGTCCTATTTGAGACTTTTACAAGTGTGCCTTTTCAGGGTTCTTATAACCCCTAAATAATAGTTCTCCCTGCGCTTCCTAGTCCCCCCAGTAATCGGCGGCTTTTAATTGCCGCGCCGTCCCTCAGTTTTAAATATTGCGGCTGTTAGCTAATGCGGAGTTAATCTCCGCCACACTGTTTCAATTCTGCCTATCTTTAGGCTTATAACAGCTAACACCTTCTGCGGGATCGCAGTCCTGTGGCTGTGTCACACGCAGCCGCGGCGGTGCGCGGCGGGCATATTACTCACCCGTTCGCGCCCGCCGTCGGCTAGCGTGTAGTGGTCTCCGGGTCAGCGGCAGTCTGGTGGGCAGCAGGCAGCGTGGGACGCCGACAGGTGTAGCAGTGTGTGCTGTAATGGTGCCGGGAGGCCGGCGCCGCCATCTTGGTTAAGGGCAAATAGCAGATTGGCCCAGGTCTGAGGTTTCCGCCCATACTGACCTGACAGCCAATGGCAGCCGCCCTCTTGGGATATAGGGGATCTGCCTAGGGCTGCAGTGTCAGTACAAAGAGTCTCCCGAGGCGTTCACAGCTCCCAGCTGACTCCGGATCTCTGACTCACCTCTCCTGACCTTGGTGCCTTGCTCGTGCTCTGTGCTGGTCTAGGTTACTGCTTAACCCCATCGCTGCCAGTTCTCTCCACAGTCTGGCCTCTGCCTGTATCCCTGAGCTTCCTGGCCTAGCTCTTCAAGTCTCCTGCTTCCAAGCAATTCTGCAATCTTCATTTCATCATTCATCTCCTTCCAGTCTTCAAGGATCCTTCATTTACCATCAAGTACATTCTCTTTCCGGATCCTCTTATTCTTCAGGACCCCTGCCTGTCATCCTGTGCTATTGAACTGTCATTATTCAAATGAACTTTCTTCTTCTAAAAGTGCCTTGCTGGCTCAAGTATTATTTACCACTAACTGCCACTTAAAGAAAGTATTCAAGTGTGTATTGTTTCCATTGATGAATTCTATTATTAAACCTGCACGATTTAATCCTTCCTCCTCTGGTCCGCCTCCGGTTGCTACACACCACACGACTTCATCCAGCCCTTCAGTTGTGACAGGCTGCCAGTATGCCTGCGTTAGAACGCAGACACGAGCAGACTCTCGGAGGGTCTGGGAGCTGGCCTGTCAGTTTGATACTGACACCGCTCTCCACCTCCCGCAGCTCGTTCTGTGCTCGCGCCGGGTGGCAGGGGGGGGGGCCCGTCTAGCTAATCTTTAGGCTAATACAACTGTGACACCTTGAAAGAGGAGAACATTGTAATTATGATGCACATATTCATATTACATTCCTAAATCATGGGGTAGCCACATTGGAAAGCGGGGGGGGGGGGGGGTGCCATCATTCATATTATGTGGGCATCTAGTAGTTACTGGTATCTGGTGATCAGGGCCGTTTCTACAGGCGGACAAGCCGTGCAGCAGCCCGGGGTGCCGCACGGCTTGTCCACCTCTTTTAAACAGCCGGGGCGCCCAGCCGGCAGCTGAGCTCACCCCATTGACGCCCGCCCGTCGCCGCCTCCGCCATCGCCGCCTCCGCCCCCTCTCCCTGTCCGCTACTCCGCAACGAACAGAGCAGGCACAGCCAGCGTGAGTGATTTCCGAGGGGAGGGGAGGGGAGCGCATCGCGCGACGCTCTCCTTCCCCTCGCTCACTGTGTCATTAGGCTGTCAGCCAATCATAGGAGCTCGCGGGCTGGCAGCCAATCAGGAGCCAGCCCGCGAGATATGAATGGCTGACGGCTCAGGGACACAGTGAAAGCAGCAGCACCAACAGCACCAGCGGGGGACTGGAGGGGGAGACACAGAGAAACAGTAAGTTGTGCTGCTGGCACTGTGGGGGCATATATGTGTCACTGTGGGGGCATATGTGTGGCACTGGGGACACATCCGTGGCACAATGGGAATATTTGGCACTGTGGGGGCATATATATGTGGCACTGTGGGGGCATATGTGTGGCACTGGGGACACATCTGTGGCACTATGGGCATATTTGGCACTGTGGGGGCATATATATGTGGCACTGTATGGGCATATGTGTGGCACTGTGGGGGCATATCTGGCACATCTGGCACTGTGGGGGCATATATATGTGGCACTGTATGGGCATATGTGTGGCACTGTGGCGGCATATCTGGCACTGTATGGGCATGTGTGGCACTGTGGGGGCATATATGTGTGACACTGTGGGGGGCATATGTGTGTTACTGCGGGGGCATATGTGTGGCATTGGGGACATATCTGTGGCACTAGGGGCATATTTGGCACTGGGGGCATATATATGTGGCACTGTGGGGGCGTATCTGGCACTGTATGGGCATATGTGTGGCACTGTGGGGGCATATGTGTGGCACTGTGGGGGCATATTAGTAAACAGCATGAGTTGTGCGGCAGCGGCGTGTGGGGCATAATGTGTAATAGGCATTACGGTGTGGAGAGTTTTGTGTAATTGCCATCACAGTGTGGGGTGTAACGGGCATCATAATGTGTAATTGTCATCACGGTGTGCGGCGTAATGTGTAATTGTCATCACAGTGTGCGGCGTAATGTGTAATTGTCATCACAGTGTGCGGCGTAATGTGTAATTGTCATCACAGTGTGCGGCGTAATGTGTAATTGTCATCACAGTGTGCGGCGTAATGTGTAATTGTCATCACGGGGTGCGACAATGTGTAATTGTCATCACGGTGTGCGGTGTCATGTGTAATTGTCATCACGGTGTGCGGCGTCATGTGTAATTGTCATCACGGTGTGCGGCGTCATGTGTAATTGGAATCACGGATAAATAGTGTATAATGATTCAAGTAGCCTGTCTTTGTTTGGCCTTGATCTGTGAGGCGTACTAGGTCACTGTGTGGGCCTTTATATTTTTATGTCACTGTGTGGCCTTCACACAGTGACATCACAGTACAATGACAATTCCTGCGGTAACCAATATCTGGACCTGCAGGTTGCAAAGGTGAGATGTAAGGTAATTGTTTTCCTGCTAGACCACGCCCTTATGTTAAGCCACACCCCCTTTAAAAATAAACCACGCCCCCTATTTCGCCGCACGCAATTTTTTTCTATGACATGTTCACTTTTTTTTTTGGGGGGGGGGGGGGGGGCGCATTTTCATTCCTTTGCCCTGGGAGCTAAATTGTCTAGAAACGGCCCTGCTGGTGATAGCCAGAAAATATTATACTGCTTAACAGATAACACTTTCTGTATATGAGTAAGATTGCAGGCACCATTTGTACATGGGCCCTTATTCTGGTTTACTCGCAAGACTGCG
The DNA here is from genome assembly GCF_055691185.1 of Crinia signifera. Lineage (NCBI taxonomy): Eukaryota > Metazoa > Chordata > Amphibia > Anura > Myobatrachidae > Crinia > Crinia signifera. Next base: position 79,933,211 of record NC_139222.1, read on the forward strand.
AATTTCACAGCCTTGTGAGTCCATCATGGGCTGCCCACACTTCCGCCTGACCCCTCCCCCTGGACTCCCGCAGACATACGAATGGATGATTTGCATAATCATCCATTCGCAGCCTCGGGTTCAGGGGAGAAATCATCCAATGGACTGCGACCATCAAATGATTTCTTCAGCGCTCGCAGATCTGAGACACCTCTGTCTCAGACCTGCAGAGCCCTGTGCGAGGACAGGCCGGGCAGCTGACATCCGCTGACATCAGCTGCCCGCCCCCCTCACTCGTGTCACCGGGCAATTTGCATGGGAACACCCAGCATTCTCGTGGAAACACCCATGAAATGCTGGGTGTTCCCATACGCAAATTGCTCAGCCTGTTGCCCCACGCCCCCCTCCCGGACTTCTGTGTGTGAGCACTATGAGCACTCACCCACAGCGGCTGCACATGTGCATAAAAACCTCGGTGGGACTGATTGAATCTGACTAATCCACATGATGTGGCGCCATGATGAATTGCTTGATCACTGGTGAATGAAAACAGTGCAAATATATTTTTCAGACAGATTGGCTGGGTAATACAGATCTCCCCCAAATGCATGCAGTGGATTTTTCCAGTTTTAAAAAATAAAGGCCTTGATGGGCTGCAGTACTATATTATTCTAACTAACATATCATACCTACACCTAGTAAGCATTATAGACCACCACAAATATAGACCACCACAATTTTCAAAGAAAAGATTGCAGTTCATTAACAAAGACACATCAGTTTAAAATGTAATTGTAAAATTGTATAATTCTTTTGTTTAAATTGGAGAACAAATTGTTTGGAGTGAAACATCTCCATGGCCCTGGGCACTGGAATGACTCACAATTATTTACCTATTACAAAATACAGCATTTACAGTATCAGCAGGAAGTATCAACAAAGGAAAAAAATAACACTAATTGTTCAGACAAGTTTCTCTAAATAATGGAATGATAAATACACTCCTCTCTTAGTCATTGGGTTGGGTTTTATTGACTGGAAGATGATCCCTACAGTCAAGTGTTTTTGTGATGTTCATGTCACTGTTAATGGGACAAACTAATCTTCATGGATATAGCTGTAATGTAAACAAGGTACAGTATCTCTGTATGATTTCTGCAGAGCATGCAATGGGAGATTCACAACAGGGATGTATTTCCCAGTTTAGTATGGGAAGAAAGAGCAAGGAATTGGAGTTAAGGTCTTCAAGAAATCTTATTACTTATTTCTAGCTAGCTTAGGGTACCAGGCATTGATCAGGTTTGGTACACCAACTTGACATAGACATAAGACAGAGGTCCTGGCCACTCCAATAGGCATCCCATATCATTTACCATCCATTTCTGAAGTTCTCATCCAAATCCGTCAAGATGAAGGCCTTAAACACGCTCACCATGCCCACGGCCATGGTGTGCCCGGCATACTCCTTTCTGTGGTCGGCTCCCAGATATCACCACATTTTTTTCTTAAACCCCATGTCCTTCTTAAACCCCATGTCCTCTACTGCCTCTATGTTATGGTATATCATTGTTTCCCTAACCCACTTTGTGTAGTAGTTGGACTCCTTTTTGGGTCCCTGGGACCCCGACGGGGTAGAGATTGGGGGTCTTTGTGTCTGTGAACGCAATCAAGCCATCTCGCATTGGTGCCTTCCAAATTGATTCAACCGTGTCAGAATGCATACCGAATAAACAAACAAACACTATATACCTTTATAATTACATAAGGCTGAAAAAAGACTTGCGTCCATCTAGTTCAACCTGGTATAGATATCCATTGCTGATTTGGTAGGTTCTGATATTTTAAAGACAGACTATATTTCTTATTTGTACCCATGGATGTTTTTCTCCAGTAAATGTTTGTCCAACTTTGCCTTGAACGCATTTAATGAGCCAGCCGTTACCACCTCTCTGGGAAGAGAGTTCCAGAGTTTGACTGTTCTGACCGTAAAGAAATTCTTTCTACTAGCTGAATGAAATCTTTTTTCTTCTAATCTATACTCATGCCCTCGTGTCCTAGATTCCTTTCTAGTAGAAAAGAGGGTGTGTGACAGTTCCTTATATTGGCCCTTGATATACTTGTACATGTTGAGCATGTCCCCCCTTAAACGTCTCTTTTCCAATGTAAATAGTCCCAAATTGCTTAATCTCTCCCCGTAGCTTAAATTCTCCATTCCCCTAATAAGCTTTGTTGCTCGCCTTTGGACTTTTTTTAATTCTATGATGTCCTTTTTATAGTGTGGGGCCCAGAACTACCTCCCACTATATAACTCTCAGGGCCATATTCAATGAGAAAAATTTGCCGTGCATGGCGAGATATTTTTTCTCTCGCCATGCACTCGCCCTGTTCCGGAGGGCTCGCTGCCACTCCTGCTCCCACTATTCAATGTGGTTAAGACTCGCCGCCACTCGCGGCGAGTCTTAACCCCTGCAGCGGACGAGCGTCCGCGGCAGGGAGCTGGCAGGGAGCCAGGGGACGGTGGCAGCCAGGGAGATAAAAGTCTCCCTGGCTGCCCCAGAACATATGCGGAGGGGAGGAGGGCTCCCCGGGACCCAGGCAGCACAAGCTGCCCCCCCTATAGCCAGCGGGGGACCCAGTATTCACTGCACCCGATCATGCATATGTAATGATCGGGTGCAGTGAATATATGAAGAGAGCTCCGGCCCCCTGCTGGCTGCAGTCTGTGGTTTGCTGCTACCTCCCTTCCCCTCATTACATCATGTCACCGCCCCTGGAGGGCGCTGATCTGTTCGATAGGCTGCAAGTACATGCAGCCCAGCAATCAGGTCTGAATCAGGCAATAAGTCTCCTAAATGTTTTACCAAAGTGGCAATGCAGTGTACGATGGAGCAGTCAATGAAAATGTTTGCTGAATTGTCTGCAGGACAACAGGATCTGGTACTAAAAAGCAATCCCAGGGGCAGCAAGGTCAGGTTCAGATGCTGCATGAGGGGCAGCAGAAGCTTGATGCAGGCATGCGATCTCAATTTAAAGGACAGCAGGATCTGATTGCAGGACAGTGCAGATCTAGCTGTAGCATAATGAATTAAAAGAGATGAAAAAAGGTGGGCAGGAACAAGAGATGTAACCAAAGCTTACACATACTGTACCTCCCAACATCAGTACTTCTCTAACTGGGACCCTCACAGTGTAGCCCTGAAGGGGGCGTGGCTAATGCAGAAGGGGCTTGGAAAAAAATGGAGATGTAGTGGCTTCAAGCCAATCCCCTGTTTTCATCAAAATGGGGGCATGGCCCGCACTGTGTAAGCTACTGGCCATGCCCTCAGCCCCTCTGTCTGAATAGATGCTGTGTGCATGCGCATAGTGTGTATTCCCCGCTGCTCAGCTGAGCAGAGCAGCGGCAGTCCAGGGGAACTCCCAACTCCCCCCCACCACAAGACGATGCCGGCCCGGGTCATGGGACAGTTCCCAAAACACAGGACTGTCCCACAGAAAGCAGGACAGTTGGGAGGTATGGCTTAACCATCTGATGATATTTAGCCATTTTGTGCATGCTTGAACGTACTGCTGTGCGTTTTTAAATGGCCAGAGGAGCCGCAGGAGCATCTACGTGGTTTTGACAGTGGCTGAGTCGAGCCACTATCCTGTACTAAAAAAGGTTATACTCAGCAGGGTGGGAACGACGGACCCCAGTAAAGCCCAGGATTCCATGATTGGTGGCTGAACTAGTCTGAGCCTCCTAGAACTCAATTGGCAAAGCTAGCCCAGATAAAAACTCTCCAGCATATGCAGATAAGGTTCTTCAGTTAAGGTTATTTTGGCCTGGCATTCACATGGCAGTGAAGAAATATTGTCAGGAATGTCCAGTGTGTCAAAAGACAACCTTTCATCTCCTTGCCTTTTTAAGCAAATTGGGATGGATTTGATAGGTCCAATGGAGAAATTTGCTTGTGGGCTTTAGTACATACATGGTAGTGGTTGACTATGCCACCAGATACCCAGAGGCCATACCACTACATAATATGAAGTCTAGCAGTATTGCCAAAGAATATCAAGAGGTTCTGATGGACGAGGGTACTCTTTTGTCTCTAAATTAATGAAGGATCTGTGTCATTAGGGGTGGATCGTATTTCTACATCAGTTTCACATACACAGACAGATGCTTTCACTAGACCCTTAAACAAATTATAAAAAGGGCAGGGTCTCAGGAAAAGCAGGATTGGGACCTACTTCTACCATATTTGATATTTGCAGTTTGGGAGGTACCCCAAGCTTCAGTCCCTTCAAACTTCTATATGGTAGATACCCCAGGGGAATTTAGACTCCACCTGGGGTGGTGATAAAACAGAGGCCATACTGTATACAATACATCACCAGTGTGGGAACACTGTAGCAAAATATGAACTGGGGTCTATGTGTGGCATAATGTTAATTGGGTGCTCTACTGTGTGTTCGATACACTGGTTTTGCTGGAAGTATTTACACATTTTAATTCAGGGTTGCCGACTTTTAAAAGTCCCTCTCCGGGAGAAGCCCGGAGAGGAGACTTTCAGCAGGAGTTTGGGGGGGCTTAAACGTGACATCATTAAGCCCCGCCCCATGAAGGAACGTTACTCAATTTGCCTATCTCTTGGTGGAGGGGGCGGGGCTAAATGACGCGATTATGATGCTTTAGCCCCACCCCCGAGATCAGTGCAGGTACGGTAATGTACGCCGCGGTCAGGGGGGGGGGAAGCCGCAATCAGGGGGGGGGGGGAGTGGGGGGACAAAGAATCCGGGAGGGTTGCCCACCTTTCCGGGGAGCCGGGAGGGTGACCCGATTTTCGGGACCCTCCCTGCCATTCCGGGAGGGTTTGCAACCCTGTTTTAAGAAAAGTAAGGTAGCAGCCCTAATGGGCGGGGTCTTTTGAGGTGGTGGAGTCTGTTGAGGGGGTGGGATTACCCCTCATAAGGACTGTTTCTGGTTTGGACACAGTTGCGGTTTTCCTTGTGCCTAACTGCAGTTGCATCTGTACTTCTTTGTCATCTGAGTCAGACCCCTCTATACCCGCAACTACATTACTTTATCCTCTATACCCATCACTACATTATTGTCCCCCATATACCTGCCTCTACATTACTGATCCCACTCTACCTGCTATTGTATTACTAATACCACTGTACCCACAACTACATTACTGACCCCTCTATACCCACCACTACATAACTGTTTCCTCTATACCCATCACTACATTACTGTCTTCTCTGCACCCCCACTACATAAATGACCCTGCTATACCCACCACTACAATACTGTCTCCTCTATACCCCCCACTACATTACTGACCCTGCTACACTAACCAGTACCTCTGCGCACAGGATGTGGTTACCATCCAAGGGCACAGAATGCTTGTGTATAATATACCAACAATAGCATCCTGACTGCAATCAGAAGACCGGCGCAGGAACCTCAAAAGGATCAAGATGCTGAAGCCGGATGCGGTTGCGTTTGAGACGCTTCTGTATCTGATTATCGGTGAACGGCGCTGTGGCTCCAACTGTACAGTACAGTACAATACAAGCTCAGGCAAATGAGCCATATAATGTAAAGTGGTCAGGTGGAGCGTCCGGGTCCCTTAGGCAAATTATTTCATAAACATAATGTACTGCAGTTCCCTTAGTAAGAATAACTGATGGCATGGGATCATTCTGTATATACACTCATGAGCACAGGTCGCTATCACCAGGTGTTGTAGGCTAGTAGATAAGTGTGCTGCTCTCCATGCTCGGAGACCCGGGTTTGATTCTCTAGGTGCTAAGTGATGTTTTTTTTCTCTCTCTATGTTTATAGTCTAGCATTCATACATTTATAGATACTACTTTACTGTACAGTACTGTATGTTAAATACAGTAGACTTTTTTCTCAGAAAATGCTATTGCATAGGTCAGTGATGGCTAAACTTGACACTCCAGCTGTTGTTGAACTACACATCCCAGCATGCTCTGCTATAGTTTTGATATTTGGCCATGCTAAAAATGATGTAGGGCATGCTGGGATGCGTAGTTCAACAACAGCTGGAGTGTCAAGGTTAGCCATCACTGGCCTAGGTTATGCATTTACTGTATATGGGCACTTCTGTACATGCATCTCATTACGCTATTTAAAACACATAAGGGCTATGAGGATACAGCGAGCATACAGTCACCATACTGTCCATAGCAGGCCAGACTCATGCACCTAGCAGGTTAACAAAATGGCTACCAAGCCTGAACCAGGGCTTCATTGAAGCCCACATCTATGGAGCGATCAATGGCCTAAGTTTTACATATCTAAGGGGAGTGCTGAAGGTGCATCTCATTACGCCAGTTAACACACAGGGGCTGCTGGCAAAGGCACAGACGCTGCAGTGATCAACCCGTAGCTCAAGTCCCCTACTTATACTGCTGTCCAGGTTTGGGCACACCTGCTGTGCAACAGGGAGCTTAGCACCTGGCAGGAGCTTAACAACCTTGCTCACCATCACCTTCCTGCAGTCCGGCAATGGCGCCCTGGCTGCAGAGGAAGCCAGAATCCCCTGCAAGCTGGGCGGACAATTGGAGGGGACCCCACCCACGGTTGCTGCCACTTCCCTTGCTGGGGTCCGTCTGCCCTTCTCTAATTATATAGTCCAGCATGTGTTACAGTGTCAGCAGTGTTGGTGTAAAAGCACGCTGCTATAAAATTGCTATAGCTGAACCCTATGGATAAATTAAAATGCACTTAAAGCTGAATTTCTCCGTGTTTTGGTGGTCCAGTCAGCTCAGAACTAGGTTCTTATGGAAGGGGAGTCATTTAGCTATAAGAAGATATGAACCCTACTTTTATGAGACCCCCACAAGGCTAATGGCAAGCATAAGAACCCATGGTGGGGCTGAATTAATGGGCCCATTATAGTCTATGGGAAAAATGTGTCCAATTTGCACCCTGATAACTCCAGTTCTAGGTGTCCTAGAGACGCAAGACTTGTACCATACAAAATAGGAGACTCCTGGCTTTTGGGGCAGACTGACTAGTTTATGTGATATCAGCAAGGGAAGCAGCAAGCGACCTTCCAATTGTCTGCTTGCAGGGGTTTCTGGCTAGGGGACTTGGATGCAATTTACAGTATTCACACAGGCTTCCTTGACTGAAAAGCGCAGTCTCCAAGGGGAGGGGGGATGGGGGATGGGGAAAGGGGAGGGGAGAGGTGTGGGTAACCAGCCAGTATCTCATTATGCTAGCTAAAACATGGACAATGGGGAAGTTGTATGAGCATTTATGTCCCATAGCCAACAATTCCAATGAGCTGCTGGTTGAAACAATAATATGTCCTTCTCTAATTATGTAGTGCAGCAGTGTTACAGTGGCAGCAGTACTGGTGAATACTCACATTGCTATAGAATTGCTATAGCTCAACCTATGGCTTAATGCAGTGGTTCCCAAACTGTGTGCCGTGGCTCCCTGGGGTGCCTCGGGACACTTGCAGGGGTGCCACGGGTTGGTGGACCAGGACCAATTCAAATTATTTATGATCAATTATTTATGGACAAAACCAGTGCTGGTGGCTTCCAATCATAAAATGTGTACAATCAGAAGCAAATCCTGCCATTTAACATATAACTGAACCAAATAAGCACATATAAACACAATCTACTTCATTTTATATATATTTATTTGGGCCTAGGGGTGCCGTGGAAAAATTCTGATACTCTAGGGTGCCGTGATTTGAAAAAGAATGGGAACCCCTGGCTTAATGGCTTAAAGCATTTTTTTCTCCGGGTTTGGTAGTCCAATCCACTCAGATCTGGGTTCTTATGGAAGGGGAGACGTTTAGCTACCAGAAGATAAGAACGCCCAGAAGGCCAATGGCAAGTGTCAGAACCTATGGTGGGTCTGAATTAATGGGCCCATTATAGTCTATGGGGAAAATGTGTCCATTTTGCACCCTGGTATATCCGGTTCTAGGTGCATAAGCTGCACTTAACACTGGTTAGCTGGGGGGGGGGGGGGGACTATAACTTTGTGGGCCTGTAGCAACATTTCGGTTTACAGATTGTGAAGGGTTTTTACATTGTCTTTATCTCGGTTAACTAGAACATCTTTGACATAGTAATGCATTTTCTTTGAGTTTGAATACCTTTCACTTAGATATTGCTTTCCATTCCTGAACCTTCACCCCCTCTCCAATTTGCCTGCATAAACTGTTGTAATCATCCACTCACTTTAAACTTTATTGAATTAGATAACTGTGTTTCCAGAGAAGCTCTTGAGACAATCTTCAAACTTGAACTAAAAATGTGAAAAACAATAAGAAATGTTTCTCGCTTTGCTATTTCTCTTCAACATACATTAAAAATAATTTAAAAATGTCCTTGAAACTGGAAGGAGCAGCACAATATCCTTAAAAGCATCTAGAGAATTCCATCTTCTCAAACGTCACCTTTGGCACCTTTTAACAGGCTTGTTTAACACAACTACAATAACCTAAAAGAAAGAGTAAAGCAATCAGGAATTCACTCTGGTCTCATCAATCCCTTATGTTATACATTCCCTCTACACTGGAAATACTAGTTCTGTTCTTCACTATATTCTATTTACTGTAATACTTCACAAACTGAAAGAAGTTGAAATACTGCAGTCAATTTAACAAAAGCTATCTTGAAACCTGAAACAAAAGAGAAAGGGATGTAACTCAGGGTTGCCTACCCTCCTGGAATGGCCGGGAGCCTCCCGAAAATTGGGTCACCCTCCCACCCCCCCAGAAAGGCAGGCAATGCTCACGGATACCTCCGAACCACCCGCATCTCCCCAGCAGTAGCGCTAAATTACCAGCTTCTGCTGGAGAGGAGACTTTAAGGAGGATATTCAATCCCGGGTCACGACTGTCCGGCTCCTCCATAAGTGTTATCTGATCTCCTGCATTTTGCCCACTTTCTAGTAAACGGAGAAGGATGAGGAGATTATAAAGGCAAATGCAGTGCCATATGGAGGGGGCACGGCTAAATGATGCAGACTGGCTCTATTTAGCCTGGCTTCCTATCCGCAGACCAATGACTCACAGCATTTTGGGAGCAGGGCCTAGTGATTATTGTCCCATGCTCCTCCAACTTAGTTGAAAGACTTGCCTACATACTGTACCTCACACACTTATTGGACCCACTTCAGTCAGGCTTTTATTTCCAACTTTCCATAGAGAAAGCACTGACTAAAGTAGTGAAAGACCTGGTGACTGCTAAGTCTCACTTATTTTTTGAGATCTCTCTGCTACATTTGATACTATTAAGCATTCTCTTTTCATACAAATCCTACAATGTGCAGGTCTTCAGGACACAGCCCTTTTTTGGTTCTCATCCTACTCATATAATCATTCTTTCAGTGTCAGATTCTAGGAATCCCCCCTACTCTTCGCTACTTCTATCAGATGGAGTACACAAGGCTCAGTTTTAGGTTCTCTACTTTTCTTAATCTATACCACATCTCTTCGTGTCTTTTGGATTTCCTCCCCAGATATGTCACCAACCATATTGGTGCATGTCACTGAATGCCTTTCTGCCGGTTGATCTTTGATGTCATCTCGCCACTTCAAATTTAGTAATCTCCAAAGCAGAATTGACTATACTTCCACTGACCAACAGTATTTACTAACCTGATATCTGTATCATTATTCACAACACAACAATCGATCCTACCCCACAAGTTCGTTGCCTAGAAGTCATCCTTGACTCTGAACTGTACTTTATTTCCTACATTCAATCTGTCTCAAAATCGTGTTACATCCAGATATTCAACCATATTTTACACTGCCTAAATTCTAATTTACACTCTTCTGTAGGCTTAGGTATATATATAATATATATATATATATATATATATATATATATATATATGGCAAGGGGGAATCCGTCTCTCCTGTGGAGTTGTTTGCTGCGTATATATATATATATATAGTCATTCAACTTGGTAAATAATAAATAAATAAATAGAATAAAAACAGCATGTGTCAATATACACAGTTACAAGTAACAGAGGAATGCCAGAACGATGCCGTGAGGCTGCAGTCAAATACATACAAAAGTGCAAACTGTTGTAATGTCAGTGTGTCGGATGTGGCTCACTCGGGGGTCAGTGTGGTCAGCGGCGGTGCTGCGCGGGTCAGTGTGGTCAGCGGCTGTGCTCAAGATCAAAGCCAATTAACTGGCTAATGTGAAACAATTAACGTAATGAACGGGTCATTAATGCGAACAAAAGGCATGAATGCCGCAGCTATCCGGCGCTGACCACACTGACCCCCGCAGCACCGCCGCTGACCACACTGACCCCCGAGTGAGCCACATCCGACACACTGACATTGCAACAGTTTGCACTTTTGTATGTATTTGACTGCAGCCTCACGGCATCGTTCTGGCATTCCTCTGTTACTTGTAACTGTGTATATTGACACATGCTGTTTTTATTCTATTTATTTTTATTTTTTGGTTTAGGTAGCACGATCTCCCCCTGTCACGCCCCCCGGCTCTGACTAATCTGACAGACACAGAGGCGCACGGATGACGTCATAGGAGCTCCGGGTTTTGGCGCACTTACTGGGAGTTGCTTTGATTTTTTGCACTGGGTGTTTGTTCATATGATTCTACTATAAATGTAAGTACCTGTCACTTTTTTTCTTCATGTCTTGATAAAGGGTCAAGTACCCGAAACGTTGGCATAACTCACCCGAGTTGGTTTCTTTATTTCCCTTGGGATTACAAATGATGAATGCTGCAAGTGCCTGTGACCAAGTTGAATGACTATTTATCCCATTGGGGATCCAGCGCACCACACAAGTTGCTAATCACCAAGCAGAGTGCCGGGCATATATGCTTAATATATATATACCACCCCCCACACTTGTAATAATAAAGAATGTGATACTCATTCACTAAGTACAACGCAAAGTTAGCGTTCCGCCTTTTTTTGAAGCAACCCTATTAGCGGGACGTCATATCCACGCTATGGAACGCACTTTGCGTTCCACAAATATGTTCACACTTCCGTCTTCCTTCTTTCAAAATGGCCGCCAGATGGAACGCAAGCCAGTGATTATGCGTTCCACCGGCTTCAGAACATAATTTAGGATAGTATTCTTGGCTCTATTTAGGATTCATTCAGCAGATAATAAGGTGGTTTAGTGCTGCATTGTTGCCTCATTATAATTAAATATTTAGAATGACCTTTTACAGCATCTTTTTTGGTTAATTAAAAACCCGGAAGTGATGTCACACTCCCTGGGCTATATAAACACACTGGAGACACAGGGTAATCATTCACACTGGTGAACCCCTGCTGTATGTGACTGCTTCAAAACTCTCTGCTAGTAAGTATTTTCCTTTGTTTAAGTTTAGCCTGAGAAATTAACTTGCATGTTTTCTCTGGACTGTTATTATGTACTAAAACTGAGATGATTCTACCATTAGATTTTTTGACGATTCTGTTCATCTGGCAAAATTTTTGATCACTTATGCTATACTAGGAACATTCCTTGTACTATTCCGGTATGTAAAACATCTCTACCTATGAAGTTTGTTTACACTAAGTATATGGGTCAGATTGTGATGTTTTGAAAAAATCTATATAGATTGTTGGAAACATACCGGACTGACTCTGAGACACCAAGCTCCGGAGATTTTTTGTGTATAGAACACATATAGGTATGTGTATAATTATTAATCACCACGTGGTGTTTATGGGTAACTTCACTATGTGTACCATGGGTCATCCATCTTGGTCATTGCTTCTCCACTTCCATCTCCTCCTCTTGTTCTTTTGACATTTCTGTATGAATTTATTATTGATGTTATGTATTATTACAATTTACAGTTACTGCCGATTGCAATATTCGCCCCTGATGAAGTCATGATATGACGAAACGCGTTGGGCCACCTATTTGTGATCAAGATCTCCTGAACTGAGCAATTATTATTTATGTCTGTTCACCATTTGTGTACTTGTGATACCCTAATAAGGGCTTGTTTTATTTCTGTACATTATATATATTTGTACATTTTATATTTTATATTAAATATCTAATTTTCAAAGCTGTATTGATTGTATACTAGCGCACTCTGATCCCCCCCCTTTTTTCCATTTCTATTGTTTGGGTCTTGTCTAACAGAGGACCCTTCAGAGGTGCTGCTTCTATTCTACTAGCGCAGGAAGGGGTCCCCCCATTTGTTTTGCCAGAAACAGTTCATTTGTAGCAATTGAGGTGGCATCTCCGACAACAAAAACATATCTGGTGATCTGACTCATTTGGATCTACCTGGGAATCCTAAGGGGTTGTTTTCCGCAAGTTAATATAAGCAGTTGCCTAGAGCCCTATGGGCCCACCAGGTGCCCAAATTCTTATTATTCTGGGGATGGAAGACTGTAGGGCCACCACTAAGGAGCTTTGCTGGGCCAGAGATGGCAGCAAAAGCTCTTGCCCATGTTATAGGCACCATAAAGGAATAGAGAGCAGTGGTGGTGGCAATGGAGGGGGGGCCAGCATCGTGGCAGCCCCCTTCCTCCACAAGGGTAAGAGCCGCCACTGTATTTCACTGTGTGTGTAGGTTAATGTAAGCTGGTAACAATAATCAGTTCAGTAACATACAGTAGTAGCAAAGTTGAATACAATTGTGGATTCTGGAATTTAGTTAACGAATTCAACACAAAAATAATTGTAACTGTTAAGAATTCTTGATATAAACAGAAACAAGAAAACATTGTGAACAATGTCCTTAAATTACCTTAAGTGAATCCGATAACTGGCATTAATACCATGGGGTACATTTCCTAATGCTTCTAAAAGAGACAGATATTAACATTTTCTACAATGCGAAAAAGAAATGATAGCTGTGTCCTCATCAGTGTAGGACTGGGGCATAAAGAGCCTACTGGGGAGATGCAGTGGTAGGAGCACCATGCTTAGGGGTGTGGCCAGTCTACACAGGGGGTATCTTTAGCCACCACATTGATTTGCTTAACCATTAGAGAGAGCATAGATTGGGACCTTTGATAAAAATGTAGAGGGAAATGTAAGAGAATGAGAGATTCAGAAAGTGAGAGATTTGATAAGAAAGCTCTAGTTATTTTTAAAGTGGCAATCAATTACACTGCAAAACCAGTTTGATTTTGAAGTGTAAATGATTGCCACTTTAAAAAAAAATAGAGATTTCTTACCAAATCTCTCACTTTCTGATTCTCTCATCCTGTTACATTTCCCCCATATAACTACAGCTATGGCATGTACAATATTGTACCATATTAATATCCGCAATGTATAGTACCATAATCCTGTGCAGTATAAGGTAGCATATGCATATTGTATAACTCGAGTCCACAGTTTGGAACCTGATCACTAGAGGTGGTGGGGGCCGGGGTTTCCCCTGTACTCCTGTGAGCCGGTTTGGCCCTGGTTCTCATATATGTATCTAGCCTCAATACTGTACTTCATGCAGGGTAAGATGCTTGGTGGAAATAAGATTCCAAGGCCTGTGCAACGCAGGTGTATTTTTTTTTGTTGTTGCTGAAAATGCATCTTAAGGTGCCCACAGACGCATCGATCCCGGCGTGCGTTCTGTGCTTAACTAGCACACATAGCATCGCATCGTATGCCTTGTGCATGCGATGCGATGCTATGCGATAAAAAGTATGTGCAGCACATACTTTTTGTACTGTGCGATGAGGTGCCACGTGATCGCGCACCCCATCGCATAGCATCGCACCGCCGGGATCGGTGCGCATGTGGGCACCATTAATCGTAGCTCAATGCAACTAGGATGCACCAGGAGACTGTGCTGATTAATTACACATTAGCCCCAACACACCAATATTTCAGGCAATGACCATTTCCACAATGACCATAGCAGTAACAAAACACACTGCATTTCTGTGCAGAAAATGTGTTGAGTATAGAGCTATTAAGTACTATCACCAGTATTTGATCCAGAGTCGGATTTTTCACCATGAAACCTAGACGCCTGCCTAGGGCCCAGAAGGTCCCCAAGGGGCCCTATAAAGGGCCATTCAAAACATTCTAAGAATATTGCAAGGCTACCGCGTGACATCATGACATCACACTGACCTACCCACACTCCCTATGATAAGATAAAAAATGCTTGGACACACAAAATGGTTTCATCCACTGTACGTGATTCAGATTTGACGCAACACCGATGTTCACGCAGCTGAGTATTTATTGGTAGACTGTGCACATGTATAGGTACTCTATCGATGCCGCCTGCGATCAGCAGCAAAAGTATAGGATTGTTTGAGGGAGGAGGGCTTCAAACTGGTATCTTGCCTAGGGCTCCATGAGGTCTAAGGGTCAGATTCAGACCTGTTTGCACAGCTGCAAATTTTTACGGAGGTCTATTATCGATGAACTGCGCACGCGTATTGGCCGCAATACGTGTGCCTGATGCTTGGCTGTGGTCCAGTCCTGTTACTTTTTCTATTCGCTGTCCGTATGCATGGTGATTGTGGGGGTGGAAACCGGCTGTTTCATGGAAGTGCCAAGAGAAATGCTGGCCAAGCTAAAATGCACTGAAAGTTACAGGGAAAACACAAGCGTGCCTAATCCTGTTAGGGGAGGGTTGGTTTCATCACAGCACCAAGTAAGTCCTGCGATAACTTGAGTCCAGTGCAAAAATCATTAGATGGTGAGCCTGTTACTAAGAATTTTGGACATATTTGCACAGGTGCAAAAGAATGTGCACCCGTCCATTAGCACAGCAAGCACATTCATTTACAAAGAGGTATTTCACAGGAGTGTTGCGGTATTCTCTCCGTGCTTGCGTGGACTTCCTCTCACACTCCAAAAATACACTAGTAGGTTAATTGGTTCCCAACAAAAATTAAACCTAGAATTAATGTGTGTGCATGTACATGAGGAAGGGAATATAGATTGTAAGCTCCACTGGGGCAGGGACTGATGTGAATGTTCAACTATTCTATGTAAAACACTGCGGAATATGTGTGCACTACATAAATAACTGTTACTAAATAATAAAGTAACATAGAATTTGTAATGAACAATGTTCAGCCCAGGATAGATATTGGATAGCTGTTTTGGTGCACTAGCACTACTTGTTAGGTACTTGGAACCCAAATGCCACCTGGTGGATAGTTTATGCTACTGACATTCATATTCACTGATATTTGGTGTATCCGTATGCCTAGCAGACAATGTCTAGGACGATAGTCAATAGGTGGACATCAAAAGGTCAACATGCACAACGTCAACCTCTTGCTTTTAAGGATGTCTTTGGTACTTTATAAGTCTTATAAAGTACCAAAGACATGCTTTAAATCAAGAGGATCTAAAGAAACCTTGATGTGCTTGATCCCTTCCACATGAGTGTAAGCCAAAGTGTGAGCATCACTTACATGTATGTCACTTTTTCTATTGGAGTGGTGATGGTACTGTTTTGATACCTTTACACATTTTCAACATATGGAACCACATGTAAGCTTTGTGTAAGCACATTATCAATTATACATTCACCAGAGAATGACATCCATTTTGAGCACTTTCTATTGTGGGGATAAAAGAAACCTTGATAGGCGTACGTCTACACTATCCTATGTAAGACGAATGTGAGACACTCCCCTTCTCATTTCCTAAGGAGACATATGTCCCCTGTTGTATATAGTGGCGAGACATTACACAATTGTATTACCCCACTGACCACTATTACATTTGTTCTTCCTTTCAAGTTTTTGGACAAATTGGAGGGATAAATCACACTCCACGACGATCAACACATATACGATGGTCCCCTTTCCCCAAATTCACACCACTTTAAAGGAAAGACAATTCTAGAACTATCAGCGCAAGACACCATCTCCTTTTCGTCTCCATTTTGTTAGTAAGATGAATTATTCTTGTACCTGATGACCCAAAAATGTCTGTTTCAATCTGTATTATAAAGCAATTATGATTTATGCCAATCTAAAATTCTGCATTATAATTATGCCCTGCTATCTTTATTTGAGAGTTTTTGAGGGGTACAGGATGATTTGCCTACTCTTTTGTGTAACTCATACAAAACGCAACATCCACATCTTGACATCTGATTGAATTGTGCGAGGATTGTGGACAAGTTCTAAGAAAATATCCCAGGAAATGTGAATAATTTAAACCAACAAGAACAGGGTGTTGAACCTGAATCTGCCTCTGGTTATACAAAACCACAAATATAAAAGTCACTCCAAATGATCAATTTCTTTTATTACATACAATAAATAATTTGTCAGTTGTAGAGATTGGAAACCTCATTACATCGTAACAGTAGCTACATAAAGGAGATGTATTTATTCATTTTTAGGACTTTAATCCATGATTCATAGGGCAGTATTCAATGAGAAAAGTTCTCCGTGTTTTGTGGAGAATTTGTGCTTTGTTCGCCTTGGACGGAGCATTTTGCTCTCCAAAAGCGAGCAACCCTATTCAATGTGAAATATTCTCCGTCTTTTTAAGTGATTTTCTCCGTCTCTCTCCGTGTAGCAATTCTCCATCTTTTGATGGAGAGCTGGAATGTGAACTTTTGAACGTAAAGGTTTTTTTTTTAAATTTTGGTGTCAAAAAATCAGGTTTTTTTTCCTGTGAAGGGGCATGTTATTTTTATTCATGTGCTTATAGCACATGAATATATATTTAATTTAAAAAAAAATATTTTTTACATTTTTTTTACACAGTGCAGCCAGCAGGGGGCCGGAGCGCTCGAGCCGCTCATTAGATATTCATATATTCACTGCACCCGAACGTAACTATGAACGAACGGTGCAGTGAATACTGGGTCCCCCGCTGGCTATAGGGGGGTGCAGCCTGGGTCCTGGAGAGCCCCCCTCCCCTCCACAGTCCTCTGGAGCAGCCAGGGAGACTTTAATCTCTCTGGCTGCTTCCGGCTCCCTGAAAGCTCCCTGCTCCCTGCAGGGGTTAAGACTCGCCGCGAGTGGCGGCGAGTCTTAACCACATTGAATAGAGGGAGCAGGAGTGGCAGCGAGCCCTCCGGAACACGGAGAGTGCGTGGAGAGCGAAATAAAACGCTCTCCATGCACGGAGAACTTTTTCATTGAATACTGCCCATAGTCTTTAGAAGAGAAATATGAAGACTTCAAAATAAGTAAATATACCCTAATTCTCAAAACACAAAATACAGTAATCATAGCATTTATAATCATTTATAGTGTAAGGAATGATGATCATACACATTACTAGGCAAGTACATTAGTGAGGGCCACTTATATTACATGTTATTTCAATTTGTTTTTATTTTTTAGTCATGGTTTAAATCATCAGAAGTGAAGCCAAACAGAAGCTGGTGCATCTCCTATGTACATAGGGAGAGATTTATCAAAGCATGCAGAGAGTTAAAAGGGATAGAAATAAAGGGTGAAATTTAGTCGGATGAGAGATTCAGAAAGTGAGAGATTTGGTAAGAAAAGTTTTTTTTAAAGCAGCAATCAAAATCAAACTGGTGTTGCAGTGTAAATGATTGCCACTTTAAAAAAACTGGAGATTTCTTACCAAATCTCTCATCCTATTAAATTTCACCCAATGTAACAACCAATCAATTTCTAATTGCTATATTACAGACTGTGGGGTTTATTCTAGTTCAGTCTTTCTGACAAAATCCTTCTTAGATGGACAAAACCATGTGCACTGCAGGGGGGCAGATGTAACATGTGCAGAGAGAATTAGATTTGGGTGAGTTATTTTGTTTCTGTGCAGGGAAAATACTGACTGCATGATTTTACACTGCAATATAGATCTCACTTTGAAGAAAAACCCCACCCAAATCTAATTCTCTCTGCACAAGTTACATCTGCCCCACCCGCAGTGCACTTGGTTTTGTCCATCTAAGAAGGATTTTGTCAGAAAGAATGGACTAGAATAACCCCCTGTGTTTGATTTGACCAATGACAGGAGCAGATTGGCTGGTACTGTATTGCTCTCCATTGTTATTTTCCTCCGAGCTTTGATACATCTCTCCATGAATTGCATATGGATCATCGAATGCTAGACTTTATAAGCTTTATTTGTCTCCAATAGTACTGAACAAGGAGATGTGCACTTATTTCAGGCATGTCCAAACTTTGGCCCTCCAGCCGTTGTGAAACTACACATCCCAACATGCCTTGCCATAGTTATAGCATTCCCTAATAGCAAAACGTTGGCAAGGCATGATGGGACTAGTAGTTTTACAAGAGCTGGAGGGCCATAGTTTGGACATGCCTGACTTAGTTCCTACATTACATTTTGCAAATGCCCGATGAACTGCCAGTTTTGTGCAATATGATGTAAGAGGTTCACAGTTCCTGATCTCCTGCATCAGGGCTGGGTTCATTGTCCTCCACCACTTTTATGTCACTTTGCTCTGTATTTGTGTTGGCTGTATTCAAGGAAAGGGAATCATCATCTAACTGTACGCTATCACTTTGAGGAACTTCCTCAAGCTCTGCGTGATCCACAACTCCAACACCCGGATCAGAGTTTTCTTGGGAGTCCACTGCCTCATTCTTCTGTTGGTCTTCATCTGTGTCCATCACACCTGGTTCCACATCAAGTGCTTCATCTGAGTCTTCCATCCCTGGGGAAACATCCAAGTCCTTCTGTTTCCCACCCTTAGCAGATATGGAATTCATTAAGTTTAGTTTTTATTTTATGTTTGCAAAAAACTTTTGACTAACAGCCTAATATTTATTAGTTCTTCAGTTCTGATTTGAGTATTATTAATGACATAAGGCCTGATCTAGAGTTGTATGTTATTATATTTGCTTCTACAATATCTCACGCAGCCTATGTTTGAAAAAATGCTAGTGCCGGCCAGCAGATTCTCCACCTACAATAGCATGCAACAGACTGAATAAATGCTGCTACTCCCACTGGAAGAGCCACCAGGGGCTGAGAATACACCAGCATTGACACAACAGCAGACACACATTGGCTCCTCAAATAAGCCCTGTGGTGCCAGATTCAAGTACATCTTTCTCTTTAAATATGACCTTTGAGAAAGCGGTTCTGCAAGTGACCAAACATCCGTGACTGGAAACGGGCAGTTGGAACTGGCCCAAACTGTTTTCGAGTTTACTTTCAGTCACCTCCTTGTCTCCATCTAAGAATACAGTGATCTTTCCAGGACTTTGAGATTATCGATACAGAGCAAATCCAAAACTTTAACCGTTTTGAGAATTAGCAGATGCAAACTATTCAGCAAAAACATCAGCATTTTGTCCAATTCTGGATCAGGTTCTTAAAAGCTATATACAAGTGCTGTTTGTCTGTGCCGATTAGTTTGATACTAACTGGGACCGATTCAGACCGGTTCTTACAGGACCCAATTTGGGCCCGTCTCCAAAGTTTTGTCACCAATGCGCATGGCCAAGCCCTGGCTGCGAGCACCTTTGGCACAGATTCTCTTTCCCAAGGTGCTTGCAGCTTGAGTGACAGGCAGGGGGTGTTCGCTGGGGTCCGCCCAGCTTTTCATGGGCCCTTCATGTCCCAGTCCAACACTGAAAATCCCCTAATGTACGGTGCAGAATAGAACCAACTTTATTGGCCATGTATGCTTGTGCACACTAGGAATTTTTTGTGGATTTACAGTACAGCATCAAGCAGGGATGGGGGGGGGAGGCATTACATACATTACATGTTGGGAACACATGCCCGCCGAGTTGCACAGCGACTAGGCAGCCATCAGCAGCGCCACTGGTCACTGCTATGTACAGATTCAGACACTCAGTAGCACAAAGATATACAAGTGCAAAGTATCAAATTTATCCGCACAGTGTCTTGGTGTGGCCTAGTCCCACTGCGCTGCTACGAAGACACATTTCCAGCATAAAAATAAGCAATAAAGGCACTGACGCTGGAAGAGTCTCACGCAACCTGGCGTGCCTAGAGTGGCTGATTGTCATGACTGCAGCAAAGAATTATTAAGACATATCTCAATGACATGGTTTATTTCCCTTTCCACATAATCTCCTGTTAATCTTACTGACCTGTGATAATACATTTGGCATACAGCAGCTTTTGGAAAAATGCATTTAACAACCAAGAATTTTTATTTTTAGGTAAAGAAAGTTAAATACATTTTATTCTGCAGTCCACTAGTTATGACCCTAGTATTTTTCTGTTATAATAAATGCAGCTCCACTTTCTCTTCCTATGACCACTCCCTGAAGACTACTTACTGCGGCTGTGAGACTTTCATCAGTCTCTTCCACGGTAGGTAGGTGAGGAGCACCAAACTTCTCTGTCAGCTCTGCAATAGTCCTTTGTGGGGACTCCTCTAACATTTTCTTCTGAAAATAAGATAGAATTGTCTAGTTACAGCTCATACAAATACAAATTCAAATGAAGTGTTCTCTTTGGCATGAGCCTTAAGCAAGTATAGAACATGGCTGCTGGTAGTTCTTCAGATATTTAAATAAGGGTGCTAGATGAAAATAAAACGTGAATAAGAAAAATCACCAGTGCCTAAACAATTTTCCCAGCAAAAGCTAAAAATAGATAAAATACAGTAAAGTTGTGTACCCACGGTGCATGATTTCAGCTATCGATTTTGACTATAGTCAAAATCTCATTGTGAGTTAGGCAAAATCAGACAGTATTCAGCCACATGCATTCCCTATGCGGTATTGGTATTGCATGGCTAAATAGACTGTGACTAGGCGACTATGGTTATTATTGTTTATTTATTTATATGATGCCTCAAGGGTTCCACAATACATAGGTGAGCAAAAAAAAACAAGAAAATAACAATTAAAAGCAAATTAGGAGAAGTACATGGTAAATAAAAGACAATTGCAGCAGCAGACACTGATGCAATTATAAAAGTGGCAGAAACATAATCTTAGAAATGCGCATGAGGAGAGAGGATCCTGCTCGTGAGATGTCACCTGTACAATGTATTTGTTCTAGGGCCAAATAGAAAGATAGGGTAAATCTAAAGTAACAAAGGAGAGTGGTAGATTGCGCTAAGATATGATGATTTGGATTAAATTGAATAAATTAAATGGATAAATTAACAAGAAAAAGGGAAGGGTGGTCAGGTGTTAATTTATCAATTTAATTTATTCAATTTAATCCAAATCATCATATTTTAGCACAATTTACCACTCTCCTTTGTTTCTATATTGTATTGGGGCTGACTCCCCCTTTTTTCTGATTGCTGCTTCAGCCAAACACACCCACACCAAAGCGCCTTGAGTAGATATTTTTATATCTCTTTTTCCAGTAAATCTAAAGTAAATCTTAAGTGCAATTAGAAAAAAATCGGATAGTCAAAATTGGCCATTAGCCTGAATAGCATAAAATGCATAATATATATATATATATATATATATATATATATACTTGCGTTGCTGGCGGCACTCTCAGAAATGAAAACACACACGATGGTGTAGTAAAGAACTCAACGTTTCAATTGTATTGGCACAATTTTCGTCAAAATTGTGCCAATACAATTGAAACGTTGAGTTCTTTACTACACCATCGTGTGTGTTTTCATTTCTGAGAGTGCCGCCAGCAACGCAAGTATACCAAGGGAAGTCTGCAAGGGCTTATCCGGGAGGGCACCCAGCAAATTATCTGCAGTAGCAGAGAGCCGGTTCATCCCCGCACGTGTGTGTATATATATATATATACCAGTGATGGCTAACCTTGACACTCCAGCAGTTGTTGAACTACACATCCCAGCATGCCCTGCATCATTTTTAGCATGGCCAAATTGCAGAACTGTAGCAGAGCATGCTGGGATGTGTAGTTCAACAACAGCTGGAATGTCAAGGTTAGCCATCACTGATATACACTGTACATATTACCTGAGACAAAATAACATAACGGTTTATTGTTTACTATTTACAAAATATAAAAATACACCAATAATTGTTATCAGTTCTAGAATTCGTTAACCTCTTTTTTGTCGGAATCACTTATTCGACAATATAATATTATTTATATTGGGTGTCTTTGGAGACTGCGTCGATTACTTTGATATGTGACACTTGTATATTGTGTGTGACTGATTCTGTATACCCAGCAGAACAGAGGTTGCATTGAGAAAAAGCTGTGCTTGCTACTTTGTAGCACTACAGATTGGAAGGGGGAAAATTTACTAAGATGGGAGTGGTATTGATGATGAGATGTTGCCCATAGCAACCAATCACATTATACTTCTAATTTATTTAGCACCTTCTAGAAGATGATAGAATCTGATTGGTTGCTATGGGCAACATCCCATCTTCAATAGAACTCTCATCTTAGTAAACGTACCCCTATGAGAATGTTTTACAGATAATCTAATTGTGATGTGTAGATAATGTAGTGGTGTAAGATGTGGAAAATATCCGCTCTCACCCGCTGTTCTTCCATTCTTTTCTGGATTAACATTTCTTCTTCCTTCAATTTTTCAATTGTCTCAAGCTCCTGTCTTGCCTCTTCCTTTTCTATTTCCAGCTCTTCCCTTTCCAGGCGCCTCTTATACAATAAAATAAAAAGCACTTAATAAGTTTAAACGACAGCACAGATAAGCTAAAATTATAGTTTCTTATTGAGTATTTGATAGCAATTCAATTGAGGAACAACAGCAGCAGAACATGTGATCAATATAATAGTGGTTCCCAATCCGTGTTCTGTGGATCACTTGCAGAGGTGTCACTGACTGGTGGTCCTGGGCAAATCCCAATAAACCTGTGTGTGGCTGGCAATCATAAATTATATGGACACACAAAAGCACAATTCTGTCCAACTCCACATAACTGACACACACACACACATATATAGACATACAGTATATACATACAAACAAATACAGGGGCTCAACACTTACCATAATAAACTAATTTACCTTAATATTCAAATACTCAAATAAATAAATAATGCGGTTTTGGTTCATGAATTGATCAATGCATTTAAGCTTGCAGCCCATTGCCAAGGGACCCCATTTGGGTGTGGATCATATTTTCTACAACAACTAGGTCGACAAGCATTGGGTTGAAACCACTAGGTAGACATGCAGCAAGATCGACATGGGTCTAGGTCGACATGGATTCGGTCGCCAGGGGCATTAGTTGACACAAGCATTAGGTCGCAGCTATACACACTACCCAGAGATAAGCGGTTCCAGATGCCAATGAAGGAGCCTGGTGGTGGCAGCAATTACTCGAACACAACTGGAGAAACCATCTGCCGCCACCAGCAAAGAGGCAGTGCAGCAGCTATACACACTACCCAGAGATAATTGTTTCCAGATGCCAATGAAGGAGCCTGGTGGTGGCAGCAATTACCCGCACACAACTGGAGAAACCATCTGCAGCCACCAGCCAAGAGGCAGTTCCAGATGCCGATGAAGAAATTGAGCGGTGGTGGCAACTACTCACACACAACTAGTGTGCAGTTGGCACTTGCAGGCAGTCAGTCAGTGTCACAGTAGCAGTGGTCAGCAGCAGCATGATGTAGACATTAAAAGGGAAGCCCAAAGAATTAGGAAGACTCCAGATAAACAAAAAACGGTACTTATGTATTATCTGGGCTCCCATGTTAAATGCACCCCATTTTTTCATACCCCTACTATCCAATTACGCATGGAGTTGATTTTATATAGTGTGGCGAGCGCAGCGAGCCACCGTGCCCGAAGCGTGGTGAGCGCAGAGAGCCCCGCGAGGGTACGCGGTGTCATAAGTAAAACAGGAGCCCAGATATTACATAAGTACCCAAAAAACACATTTGGGGCAGAGTAGACCCATCCTATCTCAGCTCAGTCTCTCCTTACTGATCCACAGTTATGCTGGGTACACACCAGGACGACTAGGGCACGATTCTGTCAATTTAGATCCAATTCCGACCGGTTGTATGCAGATTGTATGTACTATCGTGTGTTTTTGACATTTATTTGATCCGATTCCGATCAAATGCGCGTTCACGCCGCTCGTTTGGTCGCATCTTTGGTCCTACGTGCTGCAGGTAGGATCTGTCAATCCCAGGCCGACCGACCGTCAATCGTATGCAGATCGTGAGTGTTTTTTGCCGCCTCCGTCGTCCGTCCGTCGGTGCGTCCGTCGTTTGATCCAGCCTATTTGAGTGGCATTTCCTAAACACTCCCCCGGCGCCATGTTTTTCCACATAGCAAACAGCGCTGGCGCAGCAGTTGGACTCTCCTTCTTGTCTCATCTCCCAGAACAACAACCTGGTATGTTTGCACTCCCAATGCTCTTCTATGCATGCCCACTGTTGCCACCAATGTATATAGTGTGTATAAAGCACTGGTTTGGCAACCGTGCACCCGACCATGTCACTGTTTTTTTTGGGTGGGCCCCATGTCTGTGTGTATACATATAACCAATGTCCACCATTGCAGTATTCCAAGCACTCCTCTCTGCTAGGCCCCATTCACCTGTGTGTGTGTGTGTTTGTGTATATATAGATATATATACATAAACCATTGTCCACCATTGCAGTATTCCAAGCACTCCTCTCTGCTAGGCCCCATTCACCTGTGTGTGTGTGTGTTTGTGTATATATAGATATATATACATAAACCATTGTCCACCATTGCAGTATTCCAAGCACTCCTCTCTGCTAGGCCCCATTCACCTGTGTGTGTGTGTTTGTGTATATATAGATATATATACATAAACCATTGTCCACCATTGCAGTATTCCAAGCACTCCTCTCTGCTAGGCCCCATTCACCTGTGTGTGTGTGTTTGTGTATATATAGATATATATATACATAAACCATTGTCCACCATTGCAGTATTCCAAGCACTCCTCTCTGCTAGGCCCCATTCACCTGTGTGTGTGTGTTTGTGTATATATAGATATATATACATAAACCATTGTCCACCATTGCAGTATTCCAAGCACTCCTCTCTGCTAGGCCCCATTCACCTGTGTGTGTGTGTGTTTGTGTATATATAGATATATATACATAAACCATTGTCCACCATTGCAGTATTCCAAGCACTCCTCTCTGCTAGGCCCCATTCACCTGTGTGTGTGAATAGCAATCTGCACAATAAAATGTATAGTGGTTTTCATAAAAGTTTATTAACATTTTAAATACTTAAAACATAAGAACTAGGTAAACTGGTAACTATAACTATAAAAATTTAAATATGAAACAAAACATGGGTATAACTATAACAACTAAAATGGTTTTATCTTTTTACAGTCCCAATGTCCAACGCAAAGGAACAAGAGTTTTTGGAAGGGTTTATTGAAAAATATCGTACACACGAATGCCTGTGGAGAACCAAATCCAAGGAGTATTCAAACAAAATGAAAAGAAACCAAGCCTTGGAGGAGTTGGCACGCTACAGTCTTCCATTTCACCCAGAGGCCAATGTTGAATGGGTGAGGAAACGCATCCAGAATATGCGCACGGTGTTCTTAAAGGAACACAAGAAGATGGAGGCTGCAAAGAAGTCTGGTGCTGGAGTCGACGAGATGTATCAAACATCGCTCTGGTACTATGACCGGTTGACATTCACCCTCAGCCAGGAGTCGATGAGGACAGGAGTAGTCCTTATGGTCGAACAGGAAAACCAAGAAGTCGCGGCGCAGGAGGAGGAGGAGAATTCGCAGTCTGCATCGGTGAGTCTATTTTTTTGGCTATCTAATTGATTCCTCCTGCCAATCCACAGCGCCCTCCCCATTAAAGTAGGCCATGTACTCTTCCCTCACCTGTTTGGCTCGTGCACTCCCTGTGTAGCGTTGTGTTGGGGTTTGCAAGGAGGATATCTGCACTACCTCCTCTGGCAGTTCTTGGTCTTCTTGGAGTGCTGTGCCTGTAGCCCTTTGCTGTGTGGCTTTTCTGCGGAGCAAATTGTGCAGGACACAGCACGCCGTGACAACCCAGTCAATTTTGTCCACCCTCAGGTTAATGGCAGTGTGAAAAATGCGAAACCGGCTTGCCAGGATGCCAAAAGCATTTTCCACAACACGCCGTGCCCTGGATAGCCTGTAGTTAAAGATCCTTTTGTCATGGTTCAGGCCCCTTTGCGCATATGGCTTCATGACATGCTCGTGCAGGCCAAAAGCCTCGTCAGCCACAAAAACAAAGTTAAGCCCCTGTTTAGTTTCCTGGACAGACGGCAAGTGAAGGGTGTTCGCTATGAGCCTTTCGTAGAACTTTGTGTCCTTGAAAGTGCCACCATCCGATGCACGGCCATTCCTTCCTACATCCAGGAAGATAAACTCATAGTTGGCATTCACCACAGCCATTAGTACAATGCTAAAATAGCCCTTGTAATTAAAATAGTAGGAACCACTATTGATAGGCTGGGCTATGCGGACATGTTTGCCATCAATGGCTCCACCGCAATTTGGGAAGTTCCATCGCTGTTCAAACTCCTCTGCGATGACTTTCCATTCATTCACGCTGGTAGGGAACTGAAATTAGAAGTAAATAGAATTGATTAGTAAACATGTTCAATTTTTTTACAGCTTGGTGACTACCCACCTGCAACCCCAGACCTATCTGTCCTATCTGATAATGCATGCACATCTAACGAAGTTCCTACTCCGGCACGCACTCCGCCACCCACCCTGGAACCCACTCCACCACTCCCCCGTGCCAAAAAAATGCGTGGCAAAGGAAAAAAAGGAGAAGCAGCGGCACATGAAGAATTTATGATGCGGGCACATCAAGTCCTGCAAAGAAACCCGGACAAACATGACAACTACTTCACTTATGTGGCAGAGTGTGTTCGCAACATGGCTCCTGACCAGCAACTTACTTTTGAAAAGTTATGCATGGAGTTGGTGTATAATGGCAGTTTAGGGTATCTCAACAGTGGCACTAAAATAGTTGGCATTGGTAGTGCACCAGACACACCACTGTCATTAGAATCACCAGTGCCTACTCCGCCTGCCACCGTAGCAGGCCAGTCGAGCACAATTCCAACACATACCCAGTCAACACCTACACAGCCTTCTCAACCCCCCCAGTACCGTCAATTCTACAGTTCTTTACTGATAGAAGATCCAGAGTGTCCTGTTTTTGAGGATCTGTCTTAAAAAATAGGCTACTTTATCATTTACCATCGACATGGTCTCAGCTGCAGGTATGTGATGGCCACTGCTCACATGGCGTATGGCGCACATCAATGGGGCCGGGACCATTGCATCTGCGCCATGCGCCATGTGGGCCGCAGCCTTTACATATCTGCAGCAGACATCCTCTGCCACACAAGGGCCACAGTGTGTATTTTTGTTTATTTATATGCTGCTACCTGTACCTGCATTACCAGAGGGAGAACAGGATTCTCCTCAATCTGGATAGCAAACTCCATTTATTGCCCTTTTGTCTTTACCAATAGTATGGGGTACTGTGCGGCAGACATGGTCTCGGCTGCAGGTATGTGATGGCCACTGCTCACATGGCGTATGGCGCACATCAATGGGGCGGGGGCCATTGCATCTGCGCCATGCGCCATGTGGGCCGCAGCCTTTACATATCTGCAGCAGACATCCTCTGCCACACAAGGGCCACAGTGTGTATTTTTGTTTATTTATATGCTGCTACCTGTACCTGCATTACCAGAGGGAGAACAGGATTCTCCTCAATCTGGATAGCAAACTCCATTTATTGCCCTTTTGTCTTTACCAATAGTATGGGGTACTGTGCGGCAGACATGGTCTCGGCTGCAGGTATGTGATGGCCACTGCTCACATGGCGTATGGCGCACATCAATGGGGCGGGGGCCATTGCATCTGCGCCATGCGCCATGTGGGCCGCAGCCTTTACATATCTGCAGCAGACATCCTCTGCCGCACAGTACCTTATCCCTACTGTTGTAAGGGCATGTTCCAGAAGTTACCAGAGTGTCTTTTGTCTTGGTTTTCTACATATATGCTGCTACCTGTACCTGCATTACCAGAGGGAGAACAGGATTCTCCTCAATCTGGATAGCAAACTCCATTTATTGCCCTTTTTTCTTTGCCAATAGTATGGGGTACTGTGCCGAAGACATGGTCTCAGCTGCAGGTATGTGATGGCCACTGCTCACATGGTGTATGGCGCACATCAATGGGGCGGGGGCCATTGCATCTGCGCCATGCGCCATGTGGGCCGCAGCCTTTACATATCTGCAGCAGACATCCTCTGCCACACAGTACCTTATCCCTACTGTTGTAAGTGCCTGTTCCAGAAGTTACCAGAGTGTGTTTTTTGTTTTTTTATATGCTGCTACCTGTACCTGCATTACCAGAGGGAGAACAGGATTCTCCTCAATCTGGATAGCAAACTCCATTTATTGCCCTTTTGTCTTTACCAATAGTATGGGGTACTGTGCGGCAGACATGGTCTCAGCTGCAGGTATGTGATGGCCACTGCTCACATGGCGTATGGCGCACATCAATGTGGCCGGGACCATTGCATCTGCGCCATGCGCCATGTGGGCCGCAGCCTTTACTTATCTGCGGCAGACATCCTCTGCCACACAGTAGCCCGTACTTATTGGGAAAGTTTAAACTGGGTCATACATACTTAAATCTTTATATATAGTGTGTGTTTTTGTACAATATCTTTTATATATGGTATTATAATATATTTTTGTTGACACAATCTATTTACTATTTTACATGTTTTAACCATGAAAGGCCTAAAAAACCTGTTTCTGTCCTAGGCCTAAATTATAAATAAAAATATTTTGTTTGCACAATAAAGTGTACAGTGTATATTTCATCCTTACCTTGCAATACTGGTACTGCAGCACCTTCACAATGGCTTTGCAGGTCTCCGGGATGATGAGGCCCAAAGCTTGCGGGGAGATGAGGGATCCAAACTTTAGGTCAGCAAGAGACCGTCCTGTCGCCAGAAACCTCAGGGTGACCACCAGCCGTTCCTCAGCAGGGATAGCCATGCGATACTTGGTATCCTGCTTCTCGATGTGGGGAGTCACCAGACGCAGCAATTCCTGGAATGTGGCATCATCCATCCTCAAGAAGTTACGGAAATCGTCTGGGTTATTCTCCCTGATGTCCCTGAGCAGTGGCATGTGCGAACGAGTCTGACGCTGAAGTAGCCACTGCTTTGTCCAGCATGATCTTTCTCTCCTGCGCTGGGCTCTCTGACGCCTGAGCTTCAAAACTGCATAATAGAGCAGGTACTGTTGCTGGTGACTACCCATCACTGCATTCTCCATAGTGCAGGGTTAAAAGACACTTTGTAATGGCAGGCAAAACAAAGTAATGTGTAAATAGCTATGTCCAGCGTTCAGCAGGTATAAACCAAGCCTCACTAGTAACAAAGCAGAAATACACTGGTTTAAAATGGCTGCTGCTATTCCTATCCCCCTCTGCTAGTCCTCCCCCTCTGCTAGTCCAGCCCCTTCATTCAAATTTCAAAGGCCCATCTGACGACGGTCGCATGTGTTCTTGCAAAAAAAACAAAAACCAGCGATCCGACCGTCTTAACGACCATCGCGGGCGCATCGGGATCGGATCTAGATCGTTCCGCAAAAAAACACAATTTTTGCTAATCGTTTGCTGGGGACTGCCTGGGAGCTCCCGGGAAGTCCAAGGGAAATCGTTCCATGGTCGTCTATCGGTCGTGAACGACGGTGGTCGTCCTGGTGTGTACCCCACATTAATGTAGGAGAGTTCACAATCCCCTGGAAATGTAAATAGTTTGTTACCATTACCTTTTCATATTCATCCAGATTGCTCCTGTATTTGTATATCCAGTGAGCAAGATACTGAATAGGATCTATCGGTCTTTTCTCGGCTACTTCTGACAGTCCTTCTGCCAGACACTTCCCTATACATCTCTTCAGGTACTCAGAATCCATTCTTCTTCCAGAAATACTGTACACCAACTATTCAGTGAGATTAACGGAGACATTATTGAAATTATTACAGTAGAACATGGGTCAGCACAGGGGTTAGCAAAGGTTTTTTTTTTTTTTTTTTAAATAAGGAGATGTGAAATCCATGCCTTGATTCTCATTTACATATAAGGCTATACATTTGCAAAGCATACTGCCAGAAAAATCCTGTTGCAGCCTATGAGCTACACATCGCAGATGTAGCTCTGAAGGGTTCCCCAGGAACCCACCACAGAAACGGCAGCTGTGCATGTATATGTGCATGTCAGTGGGACCACACATGTGCAGCACACTGATATATAGATCTGGCAAAATCGCTAATATCATGCTCACATTGTGTTGAATATACATTTAATGATAAAAGGACCCCTTAGTATTCAGACAAAAAAACATTTAGTTAACCATGGTTATTATCGGGCTCATCCAATTACCCCCCCCCCCCCTTTTTTTTTTTTCTTCAAAGTTTTTTTGGGCAAGTATCCGGATCCCATGTGTTATCCCTGCTTCTGGGGTAACATAATGGATATTATGCGTTGTGTACCTGAGGAAGGTGAAGCATAATGCCAGAGAAGTGCCGGGTATCAGGGCTAACTGAAAAGCCACCGGCAAAACAATTAGCTGTGGGAATTTACTGCAGCTAATTTAAAATCCCCCTAAGTAGGAAAATGACACAGCACCATTAGGGAGCCAATGCAGGTATGAAATGTTGCTATTTATGTGCAAATAAACTATACTTAAGTTTCACCCAATTTTCCTGCTTTGCGTGCAGCTCCTCTCAGTCTGCCTCTATCTAATATACAAGCTGACACATTTTAGGGAAATTTGCTGCTTGCACAGACTTTTCTAAAGTTGCACAGAGAAATGAATGCACAGTACTAGCTACTAATTTTATGGTTTCCACAACACATAGGGTCGTATATATTATATACTATACTGTATGTTTTACAGTCTTACTAAATGTACACATAGTGTAAGTACACAGACAAACAACACCAACTTACACGTTCGTGTTGCCCGGTGTTTCTGCGCTCCCACTGATATCCGAAACGCGTCCCTGGTCTCCCAGCAACTGGGAGGAAAACACGTGACGGTGAATTGTTGCCTTGCGCACCAACAACAGAATAAGCCAGCGGCCATGTTCGAGTTTGGCTTGCCATTGTGTCTCCAGTAGGTTTGAAAAGAATAAATAGCTGTGTCAGAACGAGATAAATTCCCGTCAAATTTCGTCCTCAATGTGAACCGAGCTACAATATGCCGAGTGTATTACTGAAGAGTTCGGCGTTGGCCGCCATGTTTCCGGAGACCGGTTCTTTGAGAGAACGCGTCCTGTTCGTTCGTACGGTATCTATGTTGAGTTTATCTAATATCGCCATCTTGTGGAATATTCAGGCAGCACAAGAAAAGTTTATTCCACGATAAATACAATGCACATCCATTCAGCTGCTGCAATATAAAAATGTTATTATGAACAATTTTATCATTATTATGCTTTAATTAACTGAATGGACTAAAGATTGACGTTCCCAGTACAATAATTGCGCAGACTAACCTTTTTTGAGGGGGGATTTGAAATATATAATATTCATAATGAGTTGTATTGACTGTATTAATATAAGTGTATATATTTCTATGACACAGAATATTGAAAACATTTTAATATATGTCCAGTACCACTTCTATTTCTTCTATTACATATGTTACACCATGGTCAGCATAAACAATGACCTGGCATTTCAACCTGGGTAGAGGGCAGGGTTGAACACGGGTTCAACCCTGGTCACAGTGTAGTGTGAATGGGTAAGCTGGGTCGATGCGACCCAGGACGTGTTCACATTATTACCCCTTTTACACCAAAAATCCCGTATCCGACCCGGCATTTGGAGGAATGATCCACGCCGCGTCGGATCCGGGATTTACACCGTTTACACTGCGGCGCCCACCCGCAGTGTAGACGGAGGCGGTGCATGGAGATGACATCGTCATCGACATCGCCAAGCGCCGGGACCGCGGTGATCCTCGCCGGAAACACCGATCGCCGTGCTGGGGGCAGCCCTGCACCAAGGTAAGCTGCTGGGCTGCCCCCGTGCACCCCGCTCCCCAGCTCTGTTGTCCGCGAGGTGAATGGATGCCACACACAGGCATCCATTCACCTCCTCCGCTGCCGCCACTGCTGTCTGCAGAGTATAGCAGACAGCAGCGCAGGCTGTCTGTGCCCCCTGTCCAACCTGCGGACGCTGCTGTCCGCAGATTGCACGTCCCCCATTGATGTAAATGGGAGCCGGGTCGGAAGACCCGGCGTACCCATTTACCCCACCCTCTACCCAGGTCCTAGCCGTGTTCTACCAAGGTCAGGACCTGGGTAGAAGTCCCGTGTAAAGGGACACGGCGTGTCCCATTTACACCGCCGCTGACCCAGGTCTGACCCGCCGAAGACCCGGGGTTTTTCGGCGGTGTAAAAGGGGTATAATGGAACAGCCAGCGCATGAAGATGATTTCATCTGTAAATACTGGCTCTGGCAGAAATAAACCAGGATGACCTGCCAGTCTGAAAGGGGTTTCAGCCATGTCGCACTCGGGTTTGACCGTGCAGAATATCCCAGGAGCGACATGGCAATATGGTTTGAAAATAAACTGGTTTTACATTTTGGGGGTGATTCAGCTTGGTGTAAAGCTAGGTGTAAAAATTGCCAAGCAAACATTTGTATTCATCCTAGTGGGATGCAGTTACAATCCCGGTGGTCGGGATCCCGGCGTTCAGAATCCCGACGCCGGAATCCCGACCGCCGAAATGCCGACACATTCTCCCTTCGTGGGTGTCCACGACACCCCTGGAGGGAGAATAAATTAGTGTGCCGAGCGTAGCGAGGCACCGGGCCCGCTGCGTGGCGAGCGCAGCGAGCCCGCAAGGGGGGGCGATCCACGTCCCCCCTTGTCGGCATTTCGGCTGTCGGGATTCCGGCGTCGGGATTCTGAACGCCGGGATCCCGACCGCCGGGATTCAATACTGAATCCATCCTAATGACCTGCGATGTTTACCTTATATAGGAAATATAATGTTTTTAACACATTTTTTTTATTTAATTTGAATTTATGAGCAGCGCTGGTATTTGTAGTGGACAATTATATCATTATATCATCAATATATCATTCACAGAGATGTTGGCACTCAAAGTAGAGGTTAATTTTTTTGCACTACAATCCTCAACTTTGCCATTACAGATAAGCTGAACTAGCATTGCTCTGACAGACTATGGGCCTTATTCTGGTTGGTGCGTATATTTCCGAATACTTTCGGATGGCGTTTTTTATCCGTCTGCGCATGCGTGGGGAACACTATGCGCATGTGCCACGCATGGTCTACGTACTTGTTCGCAATAATCCCGTACAGAAATGTGCACCGCAATCACTCGGGAAATATGGGCGTATTATGGGCGTCATTCGGAACTACACAGGGGCGTACTTTCAAAGTGGGCTAAACTGGGTGGAAACATGGGCGGACACGGGGGAGTGCACTTATTTTGGTAGGCGTGCATTCGGATAGCACACCGAATGCACACGAACAAAAAGGCTAGAAATATGCGGTGTCCATAAGCAAGTATTGCTTTGTGGACACCACTCGTTCATGCGCTAGGCAATCGGAACGCCTAATCACTACAATCAATGTCAGCTGAACACAATACAATCCACTCCTTTACTCATTACTCATTAATTACACGCTTCTCACTGCTTCAATTGGAACCATTGCAGCTTAAATGGAACATTACTAAACACACACTTATATGCTGCACTTTTCACACACTTTTACACTGCAAATAATGGACACAACTTAATATTAATAATACAAATACACATGTCACTTCTACATGTATAAATTAAACCACACATTTGGGGGGGGGGGGGGGGGGGGGCATTTATTACCAGAACTTAACAAATAAAATGGAAACCGTAACAAATTAAAAGGTACCATGCCAGGAATAAAATAAAAAAATATATAATAAAGACATGATTTTTTCACATACATAGCCACAGCAGAATCATTAGGAACACATCCGGTGGCTTCACAACAAAAGTATAGCACCAACACTTCAAGTACAGCAGACAGTAATGGTAGCCGAAAGAGGCCAACAGGGGAACCAAACATGACATTCGAAACGAGGGCAAATGTGGGTACCCTCTGCACGGAATTGGACACAGGAAGCTGACACACACAGCTCAATGAAAGATTTGGGAAGACATAAGGGTGGAGATTAATGCGGACACAAGTTCATCTGCGGGCATGTTTGCCCTTGGCAGGCTCCTTGCCACGTGCAGCAGCTCTTCGGCCACGGCCACGTTCAGATGATGGCCCAGGTGGAGCAGATGCTGGTGAGGGGGGGGGATGGTGTTCCCCCTCTGCCAGCAGGGAGTGCTGATGGTGGGAATGCACCAGAAACGGATGACATTAGGACCCTATTGCTGTCAACTAGCTCCACCATAAGCTCATTATGGTGGAGGAGTAGGTAATTTTGCCGCAGGGCTTGATCAGCCAGCACCTGCAGGCTAGCAGCAATTGATTGCTGGGTGGCAGCCATAGCCTGCAGGCTCCCAGCGATAGTCTGCCGGCTGCTGACCAAACCCTGCAAGACCTCCTCGGTCCTACGCACCCGCTCTGATGCCGACTCTCCCTGCTGCTGAATATGGGAAAGCACCTGCACCCACCTGTCCAATTCAGCCTCGGACAGTGGCTGCTGCTGCTGCTGCACGGGCCTGGTACTGGTGGCACAGACTCCTCAACCTCAAGAGATTCTGGCCCAAGCGGTGGGGATGCTGGTGAGAGAGAACATTACAATTACAACACATTCCATGCAAAATTAGGACCAGCTACTTATGGCATGGCAAATAATTACCTTCAAGAAAAGAAGCCAGGACTTCCGCTGGGGCCTCGTTGTCGACGTTGCTCACCCCCCGGACCTCCTCTACTGCAATGCAGCACTGTGCCATCTCCTCCAGGGGGGTGAGCTTCAGCTTTCCAGGTATGGGGCCAGCTCCAGAGGTGTGGCTGTGTTCCCACCGCTGGGTCAATTTCTTCTTTAGGTTGGTTTTGAAGTCGTGCCACCTGCAATCAAAGTGTACATATTACTACATGTCACTCCTCATGTTTGCTGTAGCACACATTGCGATCTGCAACAGATGACAACATGTGCTTCATTACACACAACTTACATTCAATGAAAATATAAAAACAACCCTTAGAAGATACATTCACACTCACCCTACAATAACTATCGATTAAATGACATGGCAAACATGTCTGTGGCTCCAAGCAACGTGACCGGCCATTGACCAACACCATCTAACATCTAATGAAAACATTAGTGGTATTGTACTGCTCAAATGTAACACACATGAACTTGCCTCTTCTTAACGTGCTCCGTCTCACGAACTTGTGGAGCCACCGCATTAATCTCTGCCGTTATGTCCTCCCAGATCTTCCATCTCCCTGTGTGTGTCAACCTGTCCTGTGGACACTCGATCCAATCCCGTGCGCGGGGCACCAGGATGGCAAGCTCCTGCGCTTCAAATGCCATGTTTCTGCTGCTTGGTTCCTCTGTTGCCCTATTTCGGCCACGCCCACGGCCACTGCCACCGCCGCTGCCACGGCCACGGCCACCTGTCGCTGTACTTGAAGTGCTGGCTTGGCTACTCTGTTGGGAAGCCACCTGTTGTGTTCCCAATGATTCTGCTGAGGCTGAAGATGGGCCAGCTGCCGATTTGGCCTGATGTGGATGGCCCATCTGGCTGCTCTTCTCCCACTGGCTGGTCTGGGTTGATCGGGGACATAGGTGGTGCTGGAGTCCATGCGGGCAAACAGGTCCTGGCACTCCTGCTCTTCCTCAGATAGAGATCCAGCCATGTGTGCAACAACATTGCAGTTTTCTAACACACCTTTATATCCTATTTCTGTAATTGGCGTACATCAGCGACACCCTGCGTTCCGTACGGCTGCGTTCCGTACGGCAGCATAGACCGTGCGGCGCATAGGCCACGCCCCTACCTGCGAAAAAAAAAAAAAAAACCTGGCAAAGTTAGTAAGTCTGATTTAGTAGCTAATTGCAGATTGGTACTGCAATGACCAACTAAAAATGTGTTCAGCCATGAAATGTATATGTGAATGTACATCTGTACTGAGCACTTGTTTGGTATGTAGTACAAATGACACTAACCATTCCATATGTAAATCCAGTCCACCACTTAGGCAATAGTAATCAGTGCTAGCATCCAAATCACATGTGAAAGGTCTCCAAATTCTGGCTTGATGCTAGCTACATTGCATTCCACATCTCTAGTGTGGGCCAGTAGAAGGTAAGTGTACACATGGCACCATGGCCTAATATTGGGAAAAGGTCTGGCACTATTTGCTATGTTTCTGCTGTATAGCTTTCACTATAATGAAGCTGTTTAGTACCTTGTAGAGTTAGGTGTAACTGGCCAGTGATGCAGACTATTTGGTGAATGTAATAGATTATATATACTGGGTTGCAATCTTCTTTCACCCTGTTTGTTTAGGAGATCCTAAGTACAGGTTGAGTATCCCGTATCCGAGTATCCGTTATCCGAATTATTCCGAAAACCATACATTCCAGAAAGTGAAAAAAAAATTTTTTTTGATAAAAACTCACTGGGGACATTTGTAACAGCACTACTGGTGACATGATATTTAACTGGCACTATATATGTGCAAGAAAATGATTGCTTGAGATAGTACACAAATTTTGTTTCATGTTTTGAAACCTTGTTTTTTGAACAAATAAAATATATTTGTGTGTATTTTATGTGGTAATAAAATATATTTGTGTGTATTTTATGTGTTTATACAGCATACATGCAAGATACTTCAAAATACATAATTGAAATATTAAAATATTCCGAAATACGGAATAATCCGTTATCCAAAATTCTCCTGGTCCCGAGCATTTTGGACACGGGATACTCAACCTGTAATGGCATGGTCTGCTCAACTATGCAAAGGTACAGCAAGTGCAGTTTTGCGATGCAATGGGTTAGCCGTCTGTTGTGGCGCATAAACGCTGTTAATGTCAAAATGAACAATAAAGTTAATACCAAATATCACTCTGAACAACCAATTACAGGACATGATTGCTTGAATTGTGCCATTGCTAAGATGGCGGCCTATGGCAGAGCAGCACCTTTCTCTGGCGCGGAGCCGAGGGCACTGGTCTCCGTTATGGAGACCAGGCTGGGGCGTGCGGGGCCCTTCATTACCAACCGCCAGAAGCGCCAGGCATATGCCGCTGCCCGCATGCGCATATTCGCGCGCACCCAGGTGCGCAGGACCATCGCCCAGCTGGAGCGGCGATGGTCTGATCTGAGGCGCCGGGAGCCCGAAAAGCTCCAGCAAATAAGGGCCAGCATTGCACGATGTAAGTGTTTACACATTAAATGGCCAATTGTACATTAATGCTTCCATGACCTTTTTTTTTTCCAATAAGGTAACCTGGTTCATCATGAGTTAACCATGACATACTCTATCTGTGTGGTACCTCATGTTTGACATGCTGTAATGTGTGTGTAATATGTCATTTTTTGGGATGCATGATGAAAGAACAAATCATGTGACTTATTTAACACTCTGCATTTTGATTTTCCTTACAGCACGTGACCGTGCAAGACGGGCCCGTGAGCAGGGCCAGGAGGAGGAGGCCCCTGAAGAAGTGGCGGAGGAGGAGGCCACAGAAGTGGCGGAGGAGGAGGCCACAGAAGTGGTGGAGGAGGAGGCCACAGAAGTGGCCGAGGAGGAGGCCACAGAAGACATAGTGGAGGTGGAGGCCACAGACGAAGTGGCCGAGGAGGAGGTGGCCTCGGAGTTTATGGGCCACGAGGAGGTGGCCGAGGAGGTTGTTGAAGAGGAGGAGGCATGTGAGGTGGTGGAGGAAGAAGGAATTGGTAGGTAAACATAAGGCATCATTTATAATTGGTGGTAGTACTATTTGTTAGGTACCACTGGTGAATCTAGTGTGTTTTACTCTATTATTAATAAATAAACAAAAGTGGGTTACAACAGACACACTTAGGGGTTATAGGCCCAAGCTGCAAACATGGAATCTGGAGCCTCAGGTAGGTGATGCGTTTTTGTTTATGGAGGGCCTTTCTATTTGTTTGGTGTAAGGAAGCGGATTAGTGCAGCAGTTTCACCTATCTGGCAATGTGACTATGAATCCGGAAGTAAGGGGTAGAGGGACTAGGCTAGCCTTTAAATGTGGTATCCATCCATCCATCCATCCATGTATCCATCCATCCATCCATCCATCCATCCATCCATCCATCCATCCATCCATCCATCCATCCATGTAACCATCCATCCATCCATCTATGTATCCATCTATGTATCTATCTATCTCTCATGCAGTTTAGCTATTAAGCAGTGACATGCAGGTAAATATGTATGGCAAAATGTGGCATGTTGTATTGGATGTAGCTTTCTAGTAGATTGGTTATTGTTAAGGCAGGAGATTTTTATCAGTCACATATTCAGTAGTGTAAGCCAGTGTGTGTGTGTGTGGGCCCATTTTTTTTTTTTTTTACCATTACAAACAGTATTGGCTATGTAATTGTTTGTATGTATGATTTCGCATGCTGTAGGTACTTAGGATTGACAGTACAAGGTCGACCTGATTAGCATCATTTATGTTTATCCCCCTTTAACAGATGACCAGAGGCTAGAAGGCGAGGGGTTGCGAGGGGCCCTCCTCAGACTTCGCCAGCACCTTGTGCTAATGGCAGAAGAGGTGAAGAATGTCTGCGACTTCCTGGTGTGAAGACCTTTTTTTTTTACTGTTGTACTCTGTAAATAAATTTTTTCCAGTTAAAGTTAGAAGTGGTCTGTGTGTTATTGTATAATTTTACAGCATAAGTATAAATATAAGTATATAAGTATAAATAGTGGTGTTTATTTATGTAAGGTGCAAAAGGGATATACAGTATATATAGATGGGTTTAGTGCATAAAAGTGGCTGCAAGTGAAGGATAATGTAAAGATGTACATAGTGTGTTGATTTGTATGTGTGTGTTTGCGGGTGAAGAATAATTGATGATGTAATATGCATACAAAGAATGTTGTGAACTTAGCATGATGAAAGGGTTAATGTAAAGTGGTAGTAAAGTGTTTAATGATCAATTAGATAAATAATAGATGACTATTAAAAACAATCCGTTTTGAATGAGGTAGCCTAATTGCATAAGTGGGTCATGTTACAGATTTGGGTGTTCTGATAAGAGTGGTGATTTATGCGTAAATACACCGCATCGGTGCGTACGGCCAGATTTCCGTCCGTTCTAATGCGGTAAGACCGTGCTTACGCTGTAAGACCGTGCAGAATCTGTGCGTGTCCACCGCACACGCAAGGTTTGTATGTCGTCCGTACACACGCCCTGTTCTTAAAGAGTGAATCCGTCCGAATGCGGAGGCTCGGTGGGCGTTTCTACGGACGATGTCCGCACAGCGTGGCGTGCGGCCCGCTCCGTAAGAATTCGGGAAAGTACGCACCAACCAGAATAAGGGCCCATGTTAACTAAATTCATAATAAGCAAAGTAATTAATAGCATTGTACTCTAGCTCGCAATGGACATGCTCTATTTTTTTTTGTTGCAAGACAGCGTGTACACATTGCTTAGAATGGATCAAGCAGTAAAGCCAAGGGGCATGTGTCCATATGACCAATGAGAAGCTCCTATTACTTCTCCACCCACCTACCATCTGCTCTGGCAATTTTCATTGGTTCTCCCGAACACTCCTCTGGAGACTCAATTGTGTACAGAAGATACACCTGCCAAGAAGTTTAGGTCTCTAGAGTGTACACAGTTACCTGGCATAATATTTACCAAGTCCGTTCTTATGTAACTGATATAGCAAATCTCTACTCATTTAACTATTAACAAACTAAAGACACAGCACATAATAATAATAATAATAATAATAATAATAATAATAATAATAATGAATTGTATTTTTATTGTGCTCTATATTGCTAAGCTTGTATATATCAATTAAAAAATATGTAAGATACTTGCATATTAGTTACTCTATATGCATTTAATTAGATTTGCCAGTTTGTTATCATAACTGTATAAAAGAATCATTAAAAACTACTACATTTCAGAAACCAGAGTTCATGGGTTTAATCAAACATAAACCAGATCTGCAATACATTTATTGTTTTTCAAAATATTGACTTAAAAAATATCCTCTCACCTTATTTATTTATTTATTAATTAATTATTTATTTAATACAACAGTTTTTTTTTTATATAACACAGCAAATTCCATTGTACTTTACGGTACTTGTGTATTATCTGGGCGCCCAAGATTTCCATCGTATGACATCGTTTTGACGCATCGCATGCGATCTGATTGCATGCGATCGCATGCGATGCGATGTGACCAAATTGGACCCGATTTTTAATTGTACAGGCAACCTGATGGATGATTACTATGTTAAATGCACCCCCCATTGTTAACGACACCCCCACTATCAACGTCCACCCGAAGCGTGGCGGGCGCAGCGAGCCCGCGAGGGGCGGCGTTACGCATCCTCCGACCTTTTCATTCCCCCACTATCCACGTCGGCGAGGAGTTGATTATAGATAGTGTGGCGATCGCAGCGAGCCACCGAGCCCGAAGCGTGGCGAGCGCAGCAAGCCCCGCGAGGGTACGCTGATTACTTCACATGTAATCCGTGTCCCCTCGCGGGGCTCGGTGGCTAGGTGACGTGGATAATGGGGGTATGAAAAGGTCAGAGGACGCGTACCGCCGCCCCTCGCGGGCTCGCTGCACTCACCATGCTTCGGGTGGGCGTTGATAGTGGGGGTGGCATTAACAATGGGGGTGCATTTAACATAGTAATCACCCATCAGGGTGCCTGGGGTGCACGGAATACATGTAAAGTAATCCACGTCCGTTCGTCACGCTTCAGGATCGCCGACGTGGATAGTAGGGGTATGAAAAGGTCGGAGGACGCGTTCTTCTGCACTGGCCACGCTTTGGGGTGGCTTGGATAGTGTGGGGGGGGGGAGGGGGAGCCTAAAACCTCATTGTATTTCATACAATGATATAATTGTATAGGTAATGTAATGGCATCGTACAACCTATATATGCGGGAGGTGCGTTGCGATGCGATCCCCCGGGGCTAAGAGAGCAGTGAATAAATTACATAGGGAAATCGGATCGCATCGCACGGCTGTAAAAATGGCCCATGTGATGCATAAGAAACTTGGGCGCCGTGATAATACACAAGTACCGTTTATTCTGTAACAATAATTTATTTACAAAAGCAATTGCTTTGCCCCACTGTAAATTTAATCTTTGTGATGATACACACATGTTAACAGGTATTTTTTGGTGACTGCCAGATTTTGGAAGTTGAGGGGGATGTGACCAGTCACAACAGGGCCAGAACCTCACAAAAAAAAAAAAAAAACAACAACAGTTATTGGGTCACATATGGGTTGAGTGGATCAGGGTGTGGCCTATGTTATTGAGTATATAAAAACAGCAGCATTAGTAAATATGGAAAGAGCTATGAGACATTTCCCAGGTGATCACTATTATATTGACCTTTCCATTATCAGCATAATATTGACCCATAAAAAACAGAATGTTCTTTCCAGATCAGTGCTTTGATGAAAGGAACACCTTCATTACATGTACCTGTAATTTGCAATTCATCACCATCCCCCCTCTCGCTGATTCCCCCCCCGCCTCCCTTGCTGATCCTCCCCGTCGCCACTCGGGGCGACTTCTAGCACTGCGGCGTAGTGTATGGTTTGCCCGTTCACTAACACCATTTTGCTGAGGTGCATAAGCATCTATTTATTACAGGATTATTTTCTGTTTCTATCTGTAACATTCCAGGCTAACTCATCTTTTCCATTGCATTTCTTGTTTTGCATAATAAGCACATTTTTTAAGTTTTGGTAGAAATATATTAAACTTGGCTGCTGAAATCTTCAGGCTGATGTGATCAGGGTTTGGTTGATTAGCAGCACTTGTGACTTTCTGTTAAATCTGTGTCCAGGGCAGAGGGTAATTGCTCCTGATGGTGGAATAGTCGCCCAGGAGATAGGCTGGGGGTGTGGGCTACAGTAGGGCCATTGGAAGCTGTGAGGAGTTTGTTGAACTGTGCTGCTGACACCTGTATGCTGCTGTACTGTAACCCTGTGAACATACTGGAATGCTGTTTCCTGCTACAAATAAAGACTCAGACTGCATCTGTGTCCAGTGTATGTGATTACTTGTCACAATACTAATTTATAGTTGGTCACTCAGGATAAGAACACCCAAATGATATTTAGGATTTATGGTAGACAAGAAAAGTAACATAATTGATATTAAGCAATCATAGAGATTAATTATATGCCTACTATGAATTATATATATTTAGCAGGACCCAAAAAAAAAAAAAAGACCCAAGATCATCAAGTTTAAACTTTTAATAAACAATCATTGTGCTGATTACAAGGTTAATAATTGGCAATCTAGCCTCAGTATATTAATTATTACTGACCCCAAAATTGTCAATTCAAAATATTCCCTGCATCAAATTACATCCATAATGTTCCCTACAAATAATAGGTGAATGAGATGAGAGTTCTGAACACTTATGTTTTTTGGATGAACCTTGTGACTTTTATCACTTCATGTGCTAATCAATTGTAAGGGATTTCATCTAACTGCATGTGCTAATCAATTGTAAGGGATTTCATCTAACTACATGTGCTAATCAATTGTAAGGGATTTCATCTAACTACATGTGCTAATCAATTGTAAGGGATTTCATCTAACTACATGTGCTAATCAATTGTAAGGGATTTCATCTAACTGCATGTGATGTGCTAATCAATTGTAAGGGATTTCATCTAACTGCATGTGCTAATCAACTGTAAGGGATTTTGCCTACAAAAATCAATCATACAGTATCCACTTGTGGCTTAATGGATGCTACTGGGCAGCAAATGAACAATAACATGTGTCCTGAGGGTGTGTCTTGCATTAAATAACCCCCTTTCTGCTGTAGCTCAGCATCTATTTCATTGTACAATTATTTGAAGCAAACAGGGAAAAGGAATACTCGAAAAATTGTAACATAGAGATGTATTTTGAAAAAGCACAAGGGGTTTAAGTTGTGTTACCCATATATTTAGGCAACAATGAGTACTAAGCTTGTATATTCTTAATGTAGAAAAAAATAGTGAGTGTCACTGAAGCAAATCCAACTACTTCTGTGTATTATAATAACCCAAATATGCGTCATAATATTCACAGTTTCTCATTGAATCATCAGCTCATTACACAATCGTTTTGGTGAACAAGTACTTTCATGTTTTATGTGACATCTCTTACACAATAGGCTGCCAGTGCCAAAGTAACAAAAGTTTGGTTAAATAGTAGCCTTTGAATCATTACGTACATGCATTGCTTGTGTTCTCATATTATATTTATACAAGAACAGAACACACGCATTGAGATAAACTACATTTCTCATAAGACCACATGGTTCTGCTATAAATGATAAGTTGTGTAATAGAATTAGAATTGCTTAATACACCTGTATATGAGAACATGTCACCAGGGATTTTAGGCAAGATCCTGAGTTGGTAGCAAAGCAATAGCAAGCAACAGTAAAATTGCCCTGCTGTTAGGGAACATCTACACTACTTCATGAACCCTTGGAGCCCATCTACTGGGGGGCCTTCACCAATAACAACTGCCCTTGTTCCCTTAGTGCAGATGGCACGCTGGTACTTGAGATGCTACCTGGACTTAACCTCCAGGCAGTAAGGATACATGTAATAAATTGGAAAGAGACGGCAGATGTATATGTAGAAGTAGACACAGACTCAAATGACTAATAAAACAATACTTAGAGCTAGTCCACAAGTCTAAATATGACTGGACTGAAGTAGGAGTGGACTTTAGTGGTAAACAGAGCAGATTGGACAGGCTATACCTCCGGGACAGCTCTCTATTGTAAGAGCTAATGTGCAGGGCCCAGACTGTAAACGTGAAAGAGACTGAGGGCGAAATGTAATAGGGTGCGATTTTTGGACGAGTTCCAAACTCGCCAGAAATCGCACCTTTAAAAATCGCGTTTTTTGCCGCTAAATCGCATATGTAATGAGATGCGAATTTGCGGCAAAAAATGTGATTTGCCGCGATTTTGGGCGATTTTCAGTCATGAAAATGTGCGCATTTTCAGTCATGAAAATGTGCGCATTTTCAGTCATGAAAATGTGCGCATTTTCTTATATGTGATTTTGGGTAAAAAAAAAAAGGAAAAAAAAAAACGGCGTGGGGTCCCCCCTCCTGAGCATAACCAGCCCCGGGCTCAAAGAGCCGGTCCTGGTTTCATAAAATCAAAGGAACAATCAAGTTGGGGTTCCCTGGATTTTATTAAACCAGCACCAGGCTCAAGGGCCGGTCCTGGTTCCCAAAATACGGGGGACAAAATGACTGGGGGTCCCCCGTATTTCAAGAACCAGCACCGGGCCCAACCAGCCAGCAGGGTAATGCCACAGCCGGGGGGGCCACGAAGGATCGGTCCCCTTGTCCAGTAGAATCCAGAGGGGAGGCTGTGGAGAGAAATCATACTCACCACAGACGTCTTCAGCGCTTCTCCGGGTGCCCAGCAGCATTCTTCCCACGGTCCGGTGTTCTGTTGACATCTGGGGCTCCGCCCCCCGACCGGGACTTAGGCCCGCTCATCGGCCAATCGTGGTCCTTGAAAACCGGCATGCCGACTTGCAAGAACAATCACCAGAACCCTGAGGGACCAACTGACAAGGCTCAGAAAGAACGATACTTTAACTTTTAGCCTTTTTTTGGACAGAACCATGCACAGATCACAAAGATTTGTGCATGGTTCTGTAAAAATCGCCAGCAAGAAGCTGGTCTATTTTTTTTTGCGTTTTTTGGTAAGGAACCATATGCGACTTTAGAACTCGCATCCTATTACATAT
This sequence comes from Crinia signifera, assembly GCF_055691185.1. Taxonomy (NCBI): domain Eukaryota; kingdom Metazoa; phylum Chordata; class Amphibia; order Anura; family Myobatrachidae; genus Crinia; species Crinia signifera. The sequence continues at coordinate 79,978,052 of NC_139222.1, forward strand.
GCGAGTTCTATAGTTTACAATGGGAAAACATCTGGATGCGATTTTCAGTGTGAATGTGCGAATTCGCAGTAAAAAGTGTGATTTTTACCGCGATTTTTAACCTATTAAATGTGCGATTTTCGGAAAATGTGCGATTTCGGCCGTTTTTGACCAAAAATCGCACATGCCTAAAAATCACACCCTATTACATTTCGCCCTGAGAGTTTCCGTGCACAGTGTACACAGGGGTGGAGGCTACAATGCAAATAAGGTGACACCAATAATACACAAATGCATACAGGTGTTATAAGCAACAGTAAATAGACGGAATTACAAATGAAACCTAAATGCAACAATTCCATAAGATGGTATAAACAACTAATGCAACAATGCAACAGGATCAAATCAGAAATATAATATAAATACAACCAGTCGCTACAGTATGCAGTAGATGGAATAAGCTGCAGCAAGGATTTAGCTTATGGAGGCTGGATCTGAAGATCAGGCAAATACTGGACTCGAAGAACTCGAGCTCAGCAAGAACAATCACCAGAACCCTAAGGGACCAACTGACAAGGCTCAGAAAGAACGATCACCGTCAGGAAACCAGGGCCACTGGGAAGAATAAATAGTGCAGTCATGAGATGATGTCAGAGCCGCATCCAACTGGTCTTACTGGCAGGAGTCTTCCCTAGCATGGCCGCTGTCCTGAGCACATCCCACTTGGCGTGTGTGTTGCCTGGAGGGCGTATTGCTGAACAGCCATGACGTCAGCAGCTAACACTTGCCAAGTGGTGTAGCTTTGCACCAGTTGCCCGTGGCATGATAAATATTGGTGCCCCCCACAAACATGCATATCAACAGAGGTAAACGCGAGGGGGGGGGGTTCTGCCCCTCTTGGCAACTGCCTTAACTTATGACAACAATGGCATTGGTATATAATATGACCAATAGAGCTGCCGCCACATCATACAGTGTAAAGGACAGAGAGGAGCAGCTGGACATGCCCAGTGTACCAGCTTATTCTACCACATATACTGTATGTGTGGATCTCAAACATTGCAATGGACCAGAGAGTAGCTGCCATTAGGAAGAGACAGGAGCCTTACCATGAAGTGAGAGATTGTGAGCTTAGAAAGTACAGTGCTGATTCTATTATACAGTAGTTGTGTATTTATTTTATTTATTCTGATATGTTTAACCTTTTCCTGACCACTTATCTTATTTAAATGTTCGAAACAGCCTATACTATAGACCAGTCCTCAAACTATTTTGCTCTGGGACCCCATTAGACAATAAAAATAATTACAGGACCCCAGCAAGTTGCTGCAGAAGGTCATCACATCACATGTGTAGTCAACTTACAGCACATACATGGCAGCATTGTGAAGGCATAAAAAAATAAAAGACAATTTAACAGATTTTTCAGACTCCTTGAATCACTGAGAATAGAAAAGTCATCAGCCTGATGGTCAGCAACATGAAGTCGCGACCCCATGCTGAGAAGGTCAGGACCCCCAGTTTGAGAACCGCTGCTATAGACCATCTGTACTGTTACATATTAATACTGTATTCCATACAGTATCCATTGTTTAAAAGGCCAATTTGCAGGGCTGTTACCACTCCCCAGACTCCCGTACTTACTCCAATGCGCTGCAGAGTGGGGGATTTTGGATTATAGGGGTTATTCTGATTCACTATGAAAGGCACAATCACTCTCTAATGGACAAAACCATATGCACTGCAGGTGGGGCTGACGTTACATGTGCAGAGAGAGTTAGATTTGGGTGTGCTTAAGACTGATATCTATATTGCAGTGTAAAAATAAAGCAGACTGTATTTACCCTGCACAGAAACAATAAAACACCCAAATCTAACTCTATCTGCACATGTTACATCAGCCCCGCCTGCAGTGAACAGGGTTTTGGGTGTGGGGTGTACTTACTGTAAGACTGATATCTATATTGCAGTGTAAAAATAAAACAGACTGTATTTAGCCTGCACAGAAACAATAAAACACCGAAATCTAACTCTCTCTGCACATGCTACATCAGCCCCACCTGCGGTTTTGGCCAATAGAGAGTGAATCATTGTGCCTTTCCGAGTGAATCAGAATAACCTCCTATATTTGGAATCCCCCTCTAAAAAAATCCTGCATTTGCCACTGCACTACCGTTCAAAAGTTTGAGGTCACCTAGACAATTTTATGTTTTACATAAAAACTGACTTTTATTTATCAAATGAGTTGCAGAATGAATAGAATATATACTCAAGACATTGGCAAGGTTAGAAATAATGATTTTTAATTGAAATACAGCAATTACAGCTTTGCAAACCTTTGGCTTTTTAGCTGTTAATTTGTTGAGGTAAACTGAAGAAATGTCACCCCATGCTTCCTGAAGCACCTCCCACAAGTTGGATTGGCTTAATGGGCACTTCTTCAATGCCATATGGTCAAGCTACTCCCACAAACAATCATTGTGGTTGAGATCTAGTAACTGCCCTGGCCACTCCACTACAGACAGAATACCAGCTGCCTGCTTCTTCCCTAAATAGTTCTTGCATAATTTGGAGGTGTGCTTTTGGTCATTGCCCTGTTAGAGGAGGAAATTGGCTCCAATTAAGCGCTGTCCACAGAGTATGGCATGGAGTTGCAAAATCAAGTGATAGCCTTCCTTATTCAAAATCCATTCTACCTTGTACAAATCTTGCACTTTACCAGCACCAAAGCAGCCCCAGACCATCACATTACCTCTACCATTCTTGAAAGATAGCGTCAGGCACTCTTCCAGCATCTTTTCACTTGTTCTGCATCTCACAAATCTTCTGTTTGATTGAAACACCTCAAATTTCAATTTGTCTGTCCATAACACCTTTTCCCAGTTTTCCTCTGTCTAATGTCTGTGTTCTTTTGCCCTTATTAATGTTTTCCGTTTATTGTCCAGTCTCAGATATGGCTTTTTCTTGGCCACTCTGCCTAGAAGGCCAGCATCCCGGAGTCACCTCTTCACTATAGACCAGGCTTTTGTCCTCAAGGCACACCAACAGTGCAGGTTTTAGTGATATCCAGGCTTCAGCACAGATGGTTTAATCAGAATCACTCAAGTACTAATTAAGTCACCTGTGCTCAAGCCTGGATATCACTAAAACCTGCACTGTTAGTGTGCCTTGAGGACCGTGGTTGGGAATGCCTGCTATAGACAATGACACTGGCATTTTATGGGTATCATTTAATGAAGCTATCAGTTGAGGACCTGTGAGGCATCTATTTCTCAACTTAGAGACTCTAATGTACTTATCTTCTTGCTCAGTTGTGCATCAGGGCCTCTCACTTCTCTTTCTACTCTGGTTAGAGCCTGTTTGTGCTGTCCTCTGAAGGGAGTAGTACACACTATTGTAGGAAATGTTCTGTTTCTTTGCATTTTCTCACATGGAATAGCCTTCATTTTGAAGAACAAGAATAGACTGTCAAGTTTCACATGAAAGTTCTCTTTTTCTGGACATTTTGAGAGCATAATCGAACCCACAAAGGTGATGCTTTAGATACTCAACTAGCTCAATGGAAGGACAGTTTTAGAGCTTCTCTAAAGAGCTAACCCATTTTTAGCTGTGCTTCATAATTGCAAAAGGGTTTTCAAGGGTTTTCTAATCATCCATTAGTTTTCAAACGTGATTAGTAAACACAATGTACCATTAGAACACTGGAGTAATGGTTGGGGATGCGGTCATTTGGTCTACTGCATTATGGTCGACAGTCATTAGGTCGAATCCATTAGGTCGACATGCTAAAAGGTCGACATGACTCTAGGTCGACATGGGAAAAGGTCGACATGATTCTAGTTCGAAAGGTCATTAGTTCGACAGGTCATTAGTTCGACAAGGTCATTAGTTCGACATTGTCTATGTCGACATTCACAAGGTCGACATGGAGTTTTTCACTGTTTTTTGAGCCAACATGTGCCGACAGGCGGTATTTCATGCCCTACCATCCACTAGGGCGTGGTGGGAGAATAAAATAGTGTGCCGAGCGTAGCGAGTCACCGTGCCCGACGCATAGCGAGCGCAGCGAGCGATGCGAGGGGATGCAGTGCACTTTAAACTGTGTCCATGTCGACTGTGTTGACATTCAGGTAAAAAAACAGTGAAAAACCCCATGTCGACCTTGTGAATGTCGACATAGACAATGTCGAACTAATGACCTTGTCGAACTAATGACCTGTCGAACTAATGACCTTTCGACCTAGAATCATGTCGACCTTTTCCCATGTCGACCTAGAGTCATGTCGACCTTTTAGCATGTCGACCTAATGGATTCAACCTAATGACTTTCGACCATAATGCAATAGACCAAATGATCCCAACCCAATGGTTGGTGGAAATGGTCCTCTATACACCTATACAATTCCTTTTAAAACCAGACGTTTGTAGATAGTATAGTCATTTACCACATTAACAATGTATAGAATGTGGTTCCTATTAATTTAATGTTTTCTTCACTGAAAAAAAAACAGTGCTTGGGTTCAATTCCCAACATTGCTCTTACTGTGCAGAGTGTATATTCTTCCCGTACTTGCATGGCTTTCCTCTGGGTGCTTCGGTTTCCTCTCATGATCTAAAAATATACTGGCAGGTTAATTAGCTCACAACAAAAAATTAACCCTAGAAAATGTGTGCGTGTACATGTGGTTGGGGATATATACAGTGGTCGAAGTGGGCCGGGATACAGCGGTATGGTATACCGGCACTTCTTCACTGTGAGTCATTTTTTTTCAAAAGTAATAGGAGTGTGCAGACTAGTATCTGCACACTGCTATTACTACATACCCTCCAACTGTACAGATTTTGCCGGTACAGTACCATTTTTTAACAGTCTGTACCGGTAAAATCATTTTGTACCGAATGTACCGTTTTTTTCCAGTGCGGTGCCCGGCTCACCCCTCCCAGGTTCTGTTCCCAAGAGTCCCTTGCGGAGCCGGCGGGCATTGCATGACGTCATGACGTCACTGCCGCACCAGCGCCGCACCCTGCGCACAGTCTGTGCGCTCAGGGAACGGATGAGATGACTGTACTGCCCTGCCTCACTGTCTGCGCATGCGCAGACTCTGAGGGTGCGAGATCATGTGAGGCAGAGGCAGACTGGTAGGTGCGCGGTGGCCGCCAGCCGGGGCGCACATGAGGGGGGATCTGAGTGGAGTCTGACCTGGTGACCCGGAGCTCAGCCCCGCTGCCTAAGTTGTTCAAGCTGCAGTGCAACTCCTGAGAGAGTGATCAGATCATCCTCCAGAGACTGTGAGTCACTGTCACAAAGTATAAATCCAGCCTGGCCATATAACTGTGTTCCAGCTTTCTGGATACTGTCTGACTGGTGGCTTAGTTTTATAAGTGGGCTGCTGGCATATTAAATCAGTATATTATATTTAATATACTTTAAAAAAAAAATAACTATAAAAATATGCTGATTTAATTTGCCAGTAGCCCACTAAGCCACCATGTGAGACAGTCTTAGGGCCTTATTCTGCTTGGTGCGGTAATTTCCGAATTCTTTCGGAGGGCACTTTTTAGCCGTCTGCGCATGCGTAGGCAACGCTATGCGCATGTGCCACGCATGGTCTCCGTACTCGTTCTTACTAATACCGTACAGAAATGTCCACCGAATTGACTCGGGAAATATGGGAGTTTTTGGGCGTCATTCGGACTTACACAAGGGCGTGGTTTCAAAGTGGGAAAAACTGGGCGTAAATATGGGCGTACACGAGGGACTGCACGAACTCTGGTAGGCGTGCATTCGGACAGCACACCGACTGCAAACGAACCAACACGCATGAAATATGCGGTCTTCATAAGCAAGTTTCACTTTGCGGAGACCACTTGTTCATGTGCTAGGCATTCGGTTCGCCCAATTAGTACGTCCACACCTGAAGCACTGTCAGCTGAACACAATACAATCCACTCCTCTACTCATTACTCATTAATTACACTCTTTTCATTGCTTCAATTGGAAGCATTGCTGACTAAAGGGACCATTACTTAAAGGGGTAACAATGATTGAATAGCACTTCACATGATGTAAGGGTTAATGTAAAGTGGTAGTAATGTGTTTAAGTATCAAATACGATTTAATTGATTACAATTACAAACAGTCCTTTTTTTATGAGGTTGCCTAATTGCATAAGTGTGTCATGTGACAGATTTATGAGTTCAGATAATAGTCGTGAGTTTTGCGAAAATACACCGCATTGGTGCGTATGGCCAGCTTCCCGTCTGTTCTGACGCTGTAAGACCGTGCAGAATCTTTGTGTGGCCACCGCACACACACGGTTTGGATGTTTTCCAAAAACACACCCTCTTCTTAGAGAGCGAGTCCGTCCGAATGCGGAGGACCTGTGGGCGTTTGTTCTTACAATGTCCGCACAGCGTGGCGTGCGGTCCGCTCTGAAAGAATTCGGAAAGTTACGCACCAACCAGAATAACCTCCTTAGTCACAGTGAATAGACTGTCTCAGACTCACATAGTGGCTTAGTAGTGGGCTGCTGGCATATTAAATCAGCATATTTAATATACTTATTTAAAAAAAAGTATATTAAATTTTATACTGATTTAATATGGCAGCAGCCCACCAAGCCATCATGTGAGATGAGCTGCATCAGGTGCTGGGCCGGGGTCAGGGTGCCTGGGGACATGAGCCCGGCCACTTTACCCAATGCCACACCCACTTTACCCATAACCACACCCTTTTAAAGTAGCCACGCCCCCTTGTCCCGAAGGCGCGTGCATAATTATATCCTTATTTTTTGCATACCACCACTTCTATATTTCCACTTCGAGCACTGGATATATATATTGTAAGCTCTGTTGGGGCAGAGACTGATGTGAATGTTCAAACATTCTCTGCAGAGCACTGCGGAAAATGTTAAATATGTTGTTCTGGATCTCAGGTATGAAATTGCATGCTATCTCTTAGTCCTAATCCCAGGTAGTTTTGGCCTGGGAAAACTGAACAACTGTGCCCTGTTCTGCAAACACCCGGGATGGAATCCAGACTGAACGGCCACATATCCCCCCCCCCCTTAAGCTTCGAGCCTATGGGTGAAGCTGAGTCCATCTTCGGCACACATACCTGCTCTCCAATATCAGCAGTTGCACTCCTGTTTGGGTTAGTCTCTCTCTGAGCCCGTCTCCCCCCCCCCCCCCCCAGTTTCAGCTTACAGGGCTCTGCAGCTTATGAGGAGAGGATCTTCCGCCAAAGGGCATCAATAATGCCCTGTGATCCTCCTGCTCCGTGCTGAACCCTGAAGCTGTATGGCTGGAGGGAAAGAAACCACCGTGTTACCCGGACATTGGTCTCTTTATTTAGACACATCCATTGGAGGGAAGTGTGATCAGTGATTAAGGTAAATTCTCATTCCAGGAGATAGTACCTCAGAGTCTCCACTGCCCACTTTATAGTCAGGCATTCTTGTTCTACCATGGCATATCGCTGTTCCCTAGGCAGTAGTTTCCTGCTGAGGTAGAGGACTTGTCTCTCCCCCTCCCCCTACCTCCTGAGACAACACTGCTCCCAGGCCTGTTCCTGACGCATCCGTCTGCAGGATGAACTTTTTGTTGAAGTCCGAGGTTATCAACCCTGCTGCTTTACACAGGTCACTTTTTTAAGTCCTTCCAGGCTTCACGTGCCTGAAACATCCTGATAAGTTTGTCTGGGCTTTTTCAAGCATTCGATGACCGGAGCTACTCTGGTGGCAAAGTTTGTAACAAACTTGCGGTAAGAAGGCCCTGAGATGAGTCTTCCTTTAAGCCTCTGACATATCTATCGCACACTTCTCTAGGTTGGAAGTGCATACTATTTAACACGGCTTCCACCTTGGTCAAATGAGACTCCCAGTCGTCACTGAAGACAAAAATGTAATTTGGTATGCGGCTGCGTACATTCGAAGGGGCTGGAGGAGCTAATTCATAGCCTACTGGAATGTAGCTGGGGCCCCATGAAGACCAAATGGCAAGACTCTATACTGAAAGAGACCATCTGGGGTGGAAAAGGCGGACTTGGCGAGGAGAATCTGCCAAAAGCCCTTGGTAAGGTCAACAGTTGTCAAGTATTGGCTTTGGGCCAATTGCTTGATTATCTCATCAACATGTGGCATAGGATAGGCATCAAATTTAGATACCTGGATCAACCTTTGGAAATTGTTGCAGAAGCGCAATGCTCCAGATGGCTTGGGAACCAGCACTATGGGGTTATTCCACCTGATGGTGGACTCTTCAATAACCCTCCAGGCGTAAAATATCTTCGACTTCCTTGTGTACTGCATCCCTCTTTTATGCATTCACTTATTATATAGTTATCAGTGACACTGCATGGGCATTTTACTAGTATTTCTTCTAACACTTAACCTATTTTCTTCTTTGAGCACTATGCATGTGTATATATGTTGTGTAGGTCTGATTTTTACCTTTACATTTCACCACTACTGCCATTCCATGGACCTTGCAATGGGGCGGACAAAGGTGCACCCACAGAGCCTATTCACTCAGTGCGGCGCACTGCTTGCCCGTAACTTGTTACAGTGCTAACTTTCCGCTACTTACAAGCATCACACCTCCTAAAACATCTAAGTGGGCATGCATCCACATTAATTGTGCCAGTTACTTAAACACTCCACAACTTTCATCATCCAATGGCACCAGGTATGCTAGTCAATAATAAAAAAAAGTCTAAATCCTGAGGTAAATGTAAGCATTTATAGTGCACATGCACAATACTAAAATGTGCAACAAACTGGCAGAGGCCCAATCTAACAGAGACCAATAGTACATTCTGTAATATCAAAGTAAAAGTGTTTATTCCGCATATCACTTGCTGATATGCAAATAAGCAAGGAAACTGTGACTGCTGGCCAAACAAATGTTTGTCCAAGTTATCTCACATGGCCATTGAAAAACTTTCACTTCACATTTATGGGAGTACTTGCCTGACTGACAGCTCAAACTATCTGTGAAACTGGAATAGGCGGTACCAGCCTTATACACACACGCTCAAGTTACTGAGCCACTAACAGGAACAGGAGCTAGCAGCCTAGCTGTGTTAAAAGAAGCCCTCAGCTGCCAGTCCTGTGTATAAGTAACCAGGGAGGAACACGTTTTTATTCCAACCTCAGATACTTTAACTGAAACTACACTATGAATGGACCAGTAGATGGGTTTAATGACCACTCAGTGGAAGATTTTGGGGCTTTTATGTTCACATCAGAGTCTGTGGGAGAAGGGCATCCTGGTAAGTACATTAGGTGGTCTTCAAAGAGGACCTAATAATAGAAGCCAAAAAATAAAGTAAAGAAAAAATATACAATAATGTAAAATGCTATGTACTAGTGTAACATACTGCTTTTATTCAGCGTAAGAAACAAATTTGACAAAATCAAAGGTAAATAAGAAAAATGTTGAATTCTTTCTCATTTAGCGTCATACAATAATGTGAAATATTAGAGTTTAGCCATTTTATGATTGCAATATAAGATTATTGTGTTAATTTGAATATACTGTGTGTGGTTGTTTTATTTGTGGCTCTGAGTTTGTTCAGGATTGCAATGATAGAATAATTTAATATAAATATATATATATATATATATATATATATATATATATATATATATATATATATATGTTTGTTTACATGAATTTACACTATTCAATGAAGTGTACACGTGTGTACACTGTATATCCAAAACATATGCTTTTTCTGAGCTGTAATTAACTATGACACTTCAAGCCCTGGCTCAGTGCCCAGCAATGCCTTCTTCAAACTGCAGTGATGGCATGTGGAATTCCTAGAAGCCATTCACTCATGATACTGATACACTGAAAGGCCAAAGAGCCAGAGACTATTCATATGCTGTATGAGGACAGCATTACATTTATATGTATTAATAGTAAATAGTAGTATTTGAGCAGGTAATATACTCTTGGCAATGCATCCAGTGGTTTTGACTCATACTCCTTTCAAACTGGCAAAAATACCCCAGGTTATTGCACATTAATGTTCAGGAACCCGAGATTTTGCTCAGTCTCAAAGGGTATTTTGAAAAAAAAAAACTAGTCTTAAGGTGCCCATACAAGCACGGATCCCGGTGGTGCGATGTGTGCTTTGAGGTGCGCGCTCCTGCGGCACCTCATCGCACAGTACAAAAAGTATATGCTGCACATACTTTTTGTACTTGCTTTTCATTGCATTGCATGCACAACGCATGCAAAGGCACGCCGGGATCAGTGCGTGTATGGGCACCTTTAGGGGCGTATTCAATCCCGAGTCACGACTGTCAATCCGTCCCGACAGCCATGACCCTGGACCGTTTTCGTTTTGCTCGACAGCATATCGGCAGGCGGGATTCAATATCTCGCTTAACGATCTGCAAAAAGGAGGCGTGTCCGCATAAACGGCTGTGGATTGTCGAGATTCTGATGTGATCATGCTAATTCACGGCCCTAATCGACAAAACAGGCCCAACAACTTTTAAAGTCGGGCCCGTTCTGTCTATCTGCCTCTTCAATGCTGTCGGGCAAGACAGCATTGAATAGGTGCCCGCCGCTATTTCCCCCGTCAGAAATAGCGGCGAGGATTGAATATTCCCCCTTAGAATACCACAGTATTTTAGAATAATACATACTTGGTCAAGACTTAAATTTAGCACACAAAAACATGACACAGAGCAGAAGAAGACACAAACTAATATAAATAAGCAACAAAGGTGGGCTAACATGCAAGCTATTTGCAGAGCTTTTAGACTAGCACAACAGCGACCAACTAATGTTGATCTAGTTGCAGTGGTTTAATAATTCACCTGTTTAAGAGCACACAGTTTGTCAGAGGTAGCATAGAATCATTTGATAGTTGCATTGAACGCATGCACTGCTCTCTCACACATTTTCAGTTGCAGGTTTCTTGAGCTGTAAGTAACATTGGAGCCGATTTTGAGTTGGACGCTGTGTGAATTGGTTCTGTGCCTTCGGCCACAGCAGATCTTTGTGTAAATACTAAAGCTTCATGTGTATCTTTTGTAAATAGATGCACACTGCTGGCCTTTCAGATCCACTGCCTTCACCCAAAGATGCAGCATCAGCTCCACAGCGCTACCACAGGGCCCTGATTCAGGTTACATTGCAGCGCTGTAGATTATCGAATGACTGTGCATGTGTATGGCCTGCAGTACGCACGTGCGAGCCATTTGTCCGATGGGAGCCTGCGATTGCTAGCAATCACAGGCTGCCCCCAGGGTGATTGACACCTTGCGGGCGTTTTTGGGCGGAAATGCAGCATTTTATGGGAGTGTCCTGGAAAACGCAGACATTCACCGGCCGTTAGGAGAGAGGGCCCCAGGCATTCACCGGTCATTGGGAGGACCGCTGACGTCATCATCAGCCTCCTCCTCACTGCCATCACAGCACTGATTAAGTCTAGACTTACTTGGTGCTGCAAGCAGGGCAGACGACAGGGGGGGTCAAGGGGGACAAGTGTGACTGGCCCCAGAGATCTGAAGGGCCCCAGAGCTTCCATGCCCTGGCACTGCCTGTATTATCTGGTCTGTCACTGTTTTTGGCTGAGTCTGACTGGCTCACTGTGTGCCACTGCTGTCTACTGTGTGTGCCACTGCCACTCGGCACGCAGAGCCATCTACTCTGTGTGTGCGCATGGCCTCCTATACTTTTACTGTGCGGGTCGTCTGTTCTGCACTCTGCAAAAGATCGGCCCTGCCTGCTCGTAGTGCTCAGCATTCTTTTGTGAAAGTGACAGGTCAGCAGCAGCTGGAGCCAGCAGGAAGCAGCAGCCAGGAGCCAGGCCAGCAGGACTGAGAACAAGAGAAGTCCGCACCTGAAAGCAAGATCTGGAGCAGCGAAAGGTTAAATGAGGCTCATGCAGAAGAGCGTTATGTGGATTTAGGATTAGGTGGGGGCCCCAGAAATATCACTGTACAGGGCCCCAAGATTTATGTTGCCAGCCCTGGCTGCAAGCAGGGGAAAGTAATTGCTCGATGGTGGGTGATTTTTCCCCTGTGTGCATGGCTGCGAACACGTTCTCAGCTGTGCACAGGGGTGGGGGCAATGCAATCAGTGCAGCATTGGGGCAGCATTAAACTGATCACTGGGCTCCGAAATTCCGCAGCTCAGCGATCAGGTCTGAATCGGTGCCAGGATTTCCAGTGAAACTACGCTGCCGGGGAGGCAAATCCCAGCATGTCTATAACATGGGGCCAGCAAGCCATGGTTTTCTGTAAATGGGCATACAAAGGGGTAATGTCAGCCCCCTCTCTAAGTGATCTGCATAAAAAGGAGCTCGGATTACTCCATGTGTGTGCCCTGAAGCGATGGCGATGCATGGTCCTATGGATTGCTATCACCCGTATTAAAAATAGGCAAAGCCCTCTCAGCAGGATCGCTCAGCACAAAGCATCGCAGGTACATCGGGGGACACCTGCGATGTGTGCTGAGCGATCGTGCTAAAGTATGTCGCTCAGCAATAGTACTGGGTCGCCCCATGTGTACGGGGCTTTACACTCCACTCACATATGACAGAAGCTTGTCAATCATGCTGCAGCTTATGGGGCACTGTGATCGACCTTGCGGCTGTATGGAGGAATATGCGCACTGTGTTTCCAGCCTATGCCTAGTCCTTTGCCCATCAGGAAAATGCTAGAACATTTAAGTCGTGTCCACCTCTGAGTCATTCCCATTGCTCTAGATGGGATACACTAAGCTGCCACAATGCTAAATATTAACAAAAAAGTATATTTTTAACAAAACAAAAATCATTCATAAAAAAATATATATATGACCAGCAATATACAAAAAAATAATAATTCTATTAAATGTCATTTAAATATTCAATTATAAAGTGTGTGTTTATACTGTAATTCTGTCTGTAGTAAATTGCTGTGTGTGATAAAGGTGGAACACTTACTACTTTCCTCAAGGACACAAAGTATTTGTAGTGTTTATTTACAGCAGTGCATTGTGTTGCTGTGCAAGGACACTGAGTTACATAATAACGGAGTACCTTATCTGTGTATTCAGCCCGTATGCACAGTACATATGACATCAAGTGAATATCAGTTTAATTGCTAAGGATCTTGAAGGTCCTTCCCCTCATGCATGTGGTGTTTAACATAATTTATTTGCTGGTTCTTTATTTTACAGCACTTTCTAGTCACTTCTGAATGCAGATGAGCTGGAAACGGGAGTGGGGGGGATGACGACTATTGGACAAACATGGGAGGCCCTGATGTACAGGAGGATGGCGATGGGCCTAATTCGGACTTGGTGATGACTTTGTCCATTTGATTAAATATGTGCTTTGCCATCAAGTCTGAATTAGGCCCTGTGTGTGGTTAGTTGAAAGATCCCAGGCTGCAGCCTCCGTGCAATGCAGTCTCTTTTGAGTTATATTAGGTGCTGCCCCTCCTGCTGCCTGGCGTCACAGCAGCCATGCTCACCTTTAACAGGATGATGCTTGCTACCTGCAAAGCTGCAGCTGCTGCCATCCCAAACTCTTCCTTCCCCATTACAGTTCCTCTGTCCTGGCCTCATTCTCCATGGTGCCACCTTCTCCTCCTGGTGGCTTCATCCCAAGGTGTGCAAAAGTGAGTATCTATCTTGCCACAAACCCCCCCCCTCCCCCCCCCTCAACTGCTGCAGTCCCAGTCTCACCCTTCCCACCAAAGTAAATATCTATCTTTCAACAACCCCCCCCCCCCCCCATACTGCTGCAGTCCCAATCTCCCCCATCCCCCATTGAGACACCTCTGTCGCTCCCTGCCTACTCCTCCATGGTGAGGCCTCCTGTCCAAAGCAGTGACACTTCCTTTTTCTCCCCATGGTGCCACTACCTCCTCCCTGGTGGCTTGATCCCACGGACGAGTATCTATCTTGTCTCAATCGCATTGCCTCTGTTCCTAGGACTCCCTACCTCTTTCTCCATGGTGTAAACTCCTCCCCACCATGGTACATTCCTCCTCCTTCACAGTGGCTTCACCCTGGGGCGTTTCCATATTGCCATAACCCCCCCCCCCCCTCCTACTGCTGCAGTCTCAGTCTCCCCTTTCAGATGGGCAGATGTAACATGTACAGAGAGATTTAGATTTGGGTGAGTTATTTTGTTTCTATGCAGGGAAAATACCGACTGCTTTATTTTCACACTGCAATATAGATCTTACTTTGAAGTAAAATCTCACCCAAATTTTATTCTCTCTGCGCAAGTTACATCTGCCCCACCTGCAGTGCACATGGTTTGTCCATTTGAGAAGGAGTTTGCCTTTGCGAGTGAACCAGAATAAGGACCATTTTGACCCTTTAAAAAGGTTGCAGCTAGAATAACATGGCTTTAGTTGTGGCATCTATGCACCTTACTGATTTGTAATTTCCAGTTGGATTGAATAGCAAATTTGGATATTAAATTAGTAAATAGATGGGGGGGGGGGGGGGGTGTTTGTGTTTCAATAAAATTTAAGTTCATAATGCAACTTTCACAATTTTTATTAGCAGTAAATATAAGTATTTTAGACTTCCAGGTCTGCATTTTTTATTTTTCCTTTTTTAAGTGTCTTTTGTCTTTTTTAAAGAAATCATTTTTGTATGCGTTGTAACAAATATTTTTTAAGTCCAATTATGGACTGGATGTAAAATAAAATCTTTTTGTTCACCCATATTTTTATTCTTTTGGGGTAACATTACAATTTGAGTATTAGAAGATTCAAGCCTGTTATAAGACAGGGGAATCAAGACAAAAGAAACCTTGATGTGAGTGTATCCAGTTTATACATCATGAGTAAAAGTATGGCTAATATTGGGAGATCCATATGAGCACTGAAGATAAAAAGGTTATAGGGTTTCTCTTTTCCCTTTGGAAGTGAGTGGGGGTATGCCAGCTAATGAATTTATAGTTACTTACCTTCCTAGACGTATAATATCCTATATCTTGATAAAGAAACCTTTATAAGATTGAAACAACTTGTTCAATAGTGAGCGGGGTATGCCCTCTTATTACTGGTTCCTGGTTTTAAACTCTAAAAGAAACCTTTATATGTTTTATTCTCATACCACTTATGTGAGTGAGGGTACGCATCTCCACAGTGCACCTTTGATGATAACCTATTTTAAAGAAACCTTTCAATACTGTACATCATAATCATGTTTTTAGTGTGAGTCGTGTGCGCCATAGATCATGCACAAACTAAAGAAAGAAACAAAATATGTGATAAATGAACTTGGTTTAAAAAGACTATTAAACTTTTTTTTGAATTTTCACATTTTTTGCATCACTGGGGACCAATCACTTGGGACCTTTTGATCATTCACATTGAGGGAGAAAAAAACACAGTACCTGGAAATCAAGGATTCTTTCCTTTGGACAAATAGGAGGAAAGTACTTGGTCATATACATTTTTTTCTGTGCACTTTATTTAAATTTAGGATGCACTTTTAGTTTCTGTAGCACCTTGTTTGTTTTTGTTATTCAATTTCTCTTTTTTTCTGCATTGTGGGTTATTGGTGATAACCCCATCAAATCACAAAAACTATAATAGGCTGCTTTAGCGCAAACTTTCAACAACACTTTTTAATTTTTCTTCAATTTATAGTATTATTTCTTGATTGTGTATTGTGTACAAATAATGTAATGGGATTTTATTACTAACAAACATTAGGCCTTATTCTGATGGCATCGCTACCCTGCACATTCGCACGGGGAGCGATGTTTCACTTCTGCGCATGCGCATTTATGCAGCCTCTTTACATGCTAGCAGCAAACGGTGCCAGTGCAATTAAATATAACCTGGCAGAAACAGTGGCCGATATTGAATACCCCTTGATCTCTTATTCCCCATTTTGCTTTATTTAATACAGTTTTGTTAACAATTTATGAAACTTGCCTGTTGTTTGTAGCATGAGAGTTGAGAATCTCACTTTATATCCTCAATTAGCTTAACCCCTTGAGTGGTGGGTTTTGCTGGGGCAGGACAAACCTACTGGGGCAGGTTTATCCTGCCCCAGCAAAACCCACCACAGATAGTGGGAAGCCACCGCTCCCCCCTCACCTCTGCTCCGTGAGCTAGCTCGCCTGTCGCCGCTAGCTCCCCTGCCACCTGTCAGTCATGACACAGGCGTCAGGCTCGGGGAAGTTTTGCGGCGGCTTGGGAGGACTCGGGTGCCCCTCCGCCCCCACTCCAGAGCCACCAGGTCTTAGAGGGACAAGGCTGCTACAGGAGGCTTGGCAAGGCAAATACAGGACTGGAGTCAGACTGGGACACAAAAAGGAAGGATCAGACACACAGGACAAACAGTAAACACAGTATATGAGTATTCTACAATGGCACTGGAACACTGCTGGGCATGTTACACACTAGTGACACTGTACTGTAGATGTTGATGTAAGTACACAGTAGTGAACCACAATGGCTGGTCGCTAATAACAACTAAGTGTAGTACTAAGGGACAACACTGGCAGACAAACAGACTGGTTACAGAATCCGCAAAAGCGGAATAGACACTTACAGTGACACAGACAAACATACAATGAGACTAGACTCTGGGGCAATTCTAGTTTCAAACAGGACACAGGAATAATCCCAGTATACAAACAGAAGCTCTATATGAGCAGTATCAAATAGGAAAAACGGGACCAAACACAGCTCAGGAACATAAAGGGTTAAGCAAACTTTGGGAAACAGGATCTAGGTAGGTGAACACAGGGTTGGATAGGATCAGAGTATACAGGCATTAACTCAGTATGATCTGCTGCAGTAACTTGAAACAAGCAGTATAACCAGCACAGAGCTTAGGGCAGACTGGGTAATATAGGGAGCAATGTCCAATCAAAACAGCTTGAATGGACAAGCCCCCTTAAATGAGGAAAGTCACTGCAGGTGCGCAGCCTGACACACATGGCATGGTGCTAATTGCCTAATTATATGACAGGTGAAACTGAACACAGAAAAAATACAAGGCTGCATTTATGCAGACCCGCCAAAGGCTACTCGTAACAGCAGCTTTAAAAATATGAACACTCTGTAACCTCCATCATCTAAGAAATAACCTATAGGATAGTTCTGTAAATAATATAAAAAAGTATCATAAATAATTCATATACAATTTATTTGTAATTTACTGTAAATTAACAAACAATATTGATGGCAGGATAAATGCCTTGTTTTGTTTTTAGTGCATACCTCTTAACTTTAAAAGACTGCATGGAGAGACACTTGCATGTGCTGAAGACACGCCCACAATTTGGGGGCATGGCCTTGTGGCACACCCACGAGGCCACGCCCCTGTTATGCCGCTGTGGGGGCATGGCCAGCGGCTCTGTGAGCTTCTGGCCATGCCCCAAGCCCCTCTGTCTGTGGGAATAAATGCTGTCCAGCAGGTGACAGGGGCCACCTAACTGCACCCCTGCCGCGGGACACTGCTGGCCCCGGGTGGGACACAGGAACGTCCCAATAAAACTGCACAACCTGAGATCGTTCCAGTGTATGGCCAGCTTAAGTTTTGGTGCAGTTTTAAAACAATTACTGATTTATGTGATGAGACAGATGGCTCTAGAGTTTTGTAAAAAGAGTTGGGATTATAAATAGATCCAGTTCTCCACTACTTTCATAGAAACTTTCCATGCAAAAACTGGCAATAGTTTCTAGTACTCCAGGGAAAG
Source organism: Crinia signifera (assembly GCF_055691185.1). Classification (NCBI taxonomy): domain Eukaryota; kingdom Metazoa; phylum Chordata; class Amphibia; order Anura; family Myobatrachidae; genus Crinia; species Crinia signifera. Next base: position 79,995,720 of record NC_139222.1, read on the forward strand.
GACACCTGAATCAACCTTGTTCTACCAATCAGTCATACACAAGACACAAGCATCTGTGTTGGGAAAAATATTTCCTTCTTATAAATTGCTCATATGCTGTGTACACACGGTGAGATTTTACATTAGATTTTGACTATACAGACAAAATCGCATGCAGATCGCACAGGTTTTTTACCTTGCGATCCCGATGCGCGCTCCCGTGACAGCACAAATCGAAACCCAGATAGACAGGGCAGCAATGACTATATAGTGCAAATTGAATGTAGCTAGCATGAATTGTATGTTAATAGTACAGAGTTAGCAAAGATTGCATAGCAAGTTGAATAGCAAGGGAATCTCACCGTGTGTACACACCATTAAAATTTTAATATTTGTTTGTTTATTTTTGTATGATTCTTACATACAACAAACTTATAAATCCCACGTGCCATTTACAAATGTATCCCACATATATATTTTTACCATTGTGAGTATTATTGTATGGATAAAATTGTGCCAAAATGCATGTATATGTTTTGTAAATGTTTTTATTAACTTGTATTTTCTCTACAAGTCTTACTGGGCCTGTGCCAAGAGATTTTGTGGCCGATACAGACCCGTTTGTTATGAGATTAATTCATCCTCATCCCCAATGGTCAGGGTTTGCTCATGCATGTGTGCAAATATGTGATTACCCCAGGAGCAAATGGCTTCAATGAATTTCACGCTCGCCGATTGAGCAATTATACAATAACTGTGCAAGCATACCATACATATCGGCCCTCATACCATACATATTGACCCTTGTTTTGCAACTGTGCATGCGCATAAACAGTTATGCGCATGCGCATTTAGGTGAATGGGCGTGGCAAATTGATTATTAGCTGACCCATTCACATGGAGTAGTGCAGGCTGGGGGCATGGGCAGTGCCCAGAGGAATGCCCAGCGTCCCCATGAAAATGCTAGGTGTTTCCATTTAAATTGCAATGTGATGCGGATGTCAGGGGTGGACAGAATACACTACCTGATGTCAGCTGCCAGCTCGGTTTCCATACCAGGGCACTGCAAACCTAAGTCACCAGAGAGTGACTTAGATTTGCAAGCGCTTAGAAAATCATTTGATGGTCGACGTTTATCTAATGATTTCTGCCCGGCACACAAGGCTGCGAATGGAAGTTTATGAAAAATATCTATTTGCATGAGTGCGGGGACATTCGTCATGCAAGGGTGGGAGTTTGTGTGGGCGGTGTGCAGCATTTGGTTGGCTCGCAAAGCTGCAGATTTCACAGTGAACCAGAATGATGGCCATAGTGCATGCATGGGGGAAATCGTAACTGAAAATGCATATGGATCATAAACACAATGCAGCGGGAGCTTGACTGACAGGTAGCTGGCATTTGTGGGTGTAAATCTGCCATTTTCTTTTCTTCAGTTTGAGTCAATAAATCTAGTGTTTCAACTTTACTTTAATACTCAGAGTAAAACCAGATATGTGTGACCAAAATTGAAGATGAATTGGTGGAGCAAATAAAAAAATAAAAATAAAAAAATAATAGAAATAAAGTGTTATCTGATGATATAATATAGGTGAGAATGCTGGTGTATTGATTTTTCAGTGTAGTGCACATTGCTGGAAGTATTGATTTTTCAGTGTAGTGCACATTGCTGGAAGTATTGATTTTTCAGTGTAGTGCACATTGCTGGAAGTATTGATTTTTCAGTGTAGTGCACATTGCTGGAAGTATTGATTTTTCAGTGTAGTGCACATTGCTGGAAGTGGCAAGACCTGCAATAATATGAATAATAATGCCACTCCTACTGTAATTAGTGAATTTAAGTGGTTTAACTAAACCTATTGCTGCAGGTATATAAAATCAAGCATATACCTGTAGCCAAGCAGGGGTAAATTTTCGAAGATGTGAGTTCTATTGAATATAGGATGTTGCCTATAGCAACTAACAGATTATTTCTATTATCTTCTTGAAAGTGTTAAATCAATAAGAAGTACAAATGAAGCAGCTCTCATTTGAGCTTCTCCTGGCTATTCTATTACCAATCGACGCCAGCCGCTGTCCTCCGACAGAAGATGGCACTCGTGCTCCCCGTTCTGTCGGAGCCCTCCGTCTGTCCGTAGCAGCCTGCCCCCACTCCCTGCCCATCCCCTTGAAGCGGAGATAGGCAGGGAAACCACCGATCACCGCTCCCTGCCGATCCCCATCATTTTGCTGACGGGGACGCGTGAGCTAGCCAGTGCCAGCACATGCAATCTGGTCATCTGGCATGCTGGCTGTCGGTGGCTCCATCTGTAGAATCTGATTGGTTGCTATGAACAACATCCCATCTTCATTGTTTCTATTTGTGATACAAATTGAGTCTTTCTGAAGAGTTCAGTGTCTACAAGTGTGGTACTGTCATAAGTTGCCACCTTTTCAATAGGGCAACTTGTGAAATTTCATCCCTGTTGGCTATTGCATGGTCAATTGTAAGTGATATTATTTGAAAATGGAAGCATTTAGGAACAACAGCAACTCCACTACAAAGTGGAAGACCAAGTAACAGTAATCACAGAGCAGGGTCAACAACAGCTAACACTTCATGTGTAAATGTTGCCAACACTCCGCTGAAGACTTACGCAAATTCCACTGGCATTCATGTAAGCACAAAAACTTTGTGGTGGCATCAGTGGTCGAAGTGGGGCGGTATACGGGGGTATGGCATACCCCCACTTTAGTCTGAAGATTAAAAAAAAAGTTTTTTTTCCCCCTCAGGATGCTCTCTGATCACTCAGCAGCACATATTGTGCTTTTGTAATACCCCTGTACAACGGGGCAGTCTGGCAGGGGACGTTGATGGACAGGGGGGTGTCCGAAGGTGCGCACTATATTCACTCTTTACTTTTCCATACCCCCACTTCAAAATTTCCATACCCCCACTTCAAAATTTCCACTTCGACCACTGGGTGGCATAGTAATGGAATATGTCTCAGTGGCTGAGCAGCTGCATAAAAAGCATCAGATAGAGTGGGGTAAAGCACACCAACATTATATTGTGGATCAGCGTAAATGTGTTCTTTGGAATGAGGTTGGAAAGAGGGAACTACACATCCCAGCATGCCCTGCCACAGATTTTATATAATGGATTGATAAAACTATGGAAGGGCATGCTGGGATGTATTGTTCCACAACAGCTAGAGGGCCATGAGTTGACACCACTGGTGTAATATAAGGGTGCCAGATGATGTTCCGACAGTGGGGATCCCGACAGTCAGTATCCCGGTGATCCGACAGGGGGGTTCTCGACACACAGGGTCTATTCTCTGTTGTGGGGGTCCATGCTTCTCTGTTTGGCAGTAACATGGGCAAGTCAGGGTTTAGTGGATGCTAAGATAATATTACCTGTCTGAAGGCATTATGCCAACTTTGAAGTTTGGTCGAGGAGACATAGTGGCATGGGACTGTTTATGAGGGTTTGGACTAGGCCCATTATTTCTATTGAAAGGCAATCATAATGCTTCAGCATACCAGACAGTATGAACAATGCTATGCTTCCATCTTTGTGGCAGCAATTTGGGGAGTGCCCCTTTCTATTATAACATGACTGTTCCCCAGTCACAAAAGAAAGGACTATAAAAACATAATTTGATGAGTTTGGTGTAGAAGTACTTGATTGCACAAAACCCTGAACTAAATGCCATTGAGCACCTCTGGCAGGGCCGAATTAAGGTGTGCAGGGGCCCTGGACAAAAAGGTCTGTGGGCCCCCCCGGACTGAGGCATCCTCTCCCCCAGCACCCCTGCCCCCATGGAGGTATTCCCCCACACACACAGAGGCATCCTCCCCCCACCCCGACAGAGGCATCATTCCCTGGGAAGGGTAAGGGATCCATGTAGTGTTAGCTGGCAGGGGATCCCTGTGGCATATGGGAAGTCAGCAGTGGGGTCCCTGCGGTGGATGGGAACTATCTCACATACGCTGCAGGGACTTGCAGCGCAGGGTCAGGTAGCGCTGGTGGGCAGGGGGTCCCTGCGGAATATGTCAGATCAGCAGCAGGGTCCCTGCAGCGGATGAAAACTAGTAGTTCCCATCTGCCACAGGGACCCCGCCGCTGATCTCACATACGCTGCAGGGACCCCCTGCCTGCCAGCACTACATGACCCGACCATGTGCTGCCAGACCCTGCTGCATGCCACCCACCAGCCACCGAAGCAGTGGGGTGGCGGGTGTGGGGGCCCCAAATGTGTAGGGGCCCCAGGGCAACTTTTTGGCTAATCTGCCACAGACCTCTGGGCTTAACTGGAATACTCATTCAACATCAATACCCAACCTCATAAATGCTCTACAGAATCAATGGGCATAGAAACACTGCAAAATCTTGTGGAAAGCCTTCCAATAAGATTGAAAGCAGTTATAGCTGTAAATGGGAGGCCAACTTAATATTAAAGTATGTGTATTTGCTTACAATGTTATTACAGTCCCTGTTGATGCAATGGTCAGGCATCTGAATACTTTTGCCCATATAGTGTATTTATTGGGAGACCCTCTGTTGGTTCACTGAATGCCTACAGTACTGTAGTTTATCCTAGTTCTCAGCTTTGTGTTGCAGAGTTGCAGCAGCTCAGTGACCTGAATGCCTACAGTACTGTAATTTATCCTAGTTCTCAGCTTTGTGTTGCAGAGTTGCAGCAGCTCAGTGACCTAGCATCAGGTACCTGGGAGGTGAAAGCACCTACAGGCAACACAGTTCAGTAAGATTAAGGAAGGTAGTGATGGTGGAGCAAGGTTGAAAAACCCTTCTGGTAGTTTATGCTTCATTGATAAAGCTAGAACCTTGGTCAATTCTTATTCCATTAATGGTGCTTTATATTGGTGTCTCATGAGAGGAACACTAGTTTGGAGGAATCTATGATCTGCAAACTCTCTTTGTTCTAGGAAATAGGATTGCCACCTAGCAGCAGCTGGTGGGTTAGGGTGGAAGTCTTCCGACATTCGCTGGGATGATATAGTGAAAAAAAACCTTTCACTTACCTTCCCACAGCCAGGGGAGTAGGGAGCTTAGCTCACAGGCAGTGCATTTGCATGGCAGGTCATGCACTCTGGTCACATGCACCTGCAGTATATAAGGCTAAGCCACACCCCCTGAGGTCAGATTTACAGAAGCTTTTTCCAGAGGGAAAAAGGAATATGGAAGAGGAATGTCAGCCCACGAAAAGGACATGGCATCCATGTGGAGAGTCCCTTGAAATTTTTGGATATGAATGTCGGAACTTGTATGTTTGAGGGCGTTGCAAATGTATCCACCTGTGGATGACCCAAGGTCTTAGTAATTCTAAGAAAGATCTCTGGTGTGTTATGGCAGCAGTGGGACCTGACCCTGCACCTCCAAAGGGACTGGAGAGTCGCACGCTCCAGGGTATGCCTGTTTATGGATAAGGAATTGTCTAGCTTGTTTAACTCTCCTTGTATGTACAGTATGTACTGTAGCAAACAGGAGTATGGACTGCTGTACTGTCCATTTCCAGGCATCTATTGCCTCCTGACAGAGAATGCAAGATTGAATGCCTCCCATTTTGTTGAGGTAGGAAAACAGCAGTATTGTCTGTCCAGACAGAGCTGAACTGAGATCTCCCATGGTTCTGAGGGAAATATAGAGGATATATCCAATCTGTCTGCTCTTAGCTCTAAGAGATTGATATGAGCTGTGAAATCTCGAGCAGTCTACTTCCCTCCTACTGTATTGTACTGGTTGAATGCCTTCCCAGCCCGTGAGGGATGCATTTAATGTGATGATTACAGTATGTCTGGGATAGGCAGGGCCGGTGCAACACGCCGGAGCACCTCAGACGGGGGTCACTCCGTTGCTCAGCCTCTCCACCACAGCACCACAGGGGGGTCAATGCGGCCGTCTCCGCCACTTTTCTCCACAGGGGGGGGGTTGGGGGAGGAGATGCCGCAGCATGCCGTATCGCTCCACGGGGGGAATTAGAGATGCAGAGATAGCCGCAGCTCCGGGTGGGCAGGGGGGTCAGTAATGTGTGGGCGGCGCTATCCAGGGCGGGGTTATGGCTGACTCACCTGCTCCGGTCCCAGGCTCCCTGCCGCTTTCTCCCCTTGGCACCGGTAGAAGCTCTACTGCTGCTTCTGCTCACCACCGCCCTCCAGTGGCCGGCGCCCTAGGTAAATGCCTAAATCTGCCTAGTGGTGGCGCCGGCTCTGGGTGTAGGAGGTAGGGGAGATCTGGAAGAGGAAATGTCATCCAATTGCAAATCATCCATGTGGATTGTGGGTGATAGTATAATTTTGTCTGTCCAGTTCAAATCCTGTCAAAGAAGGGATAATAGGAGGTTCTGGAATTGTCTGTATATGAGAGGAGCGTGGATAAAACTCCAGATCTGAGACTCTCATTTTTCATATCACCGTAGCCAAGTTTCTCAGTGAGAACTACAGTAAGCTGAGCACAATGGCGTAATTATAATGCCGCAGAGCCCGCAGTGTCTTGGAGGACACAGCGCCACTGGGCCTGCGAGGGGCGCCCAGAACAGAAGCAGCATTGCTGCCCAAAAAGCTGATATTAGTCAGGAACCGGAAATGGTGCTCGCATCCCTGACTCCTCCCCCTGATTATTTACATTACAACCTGCCGGCGCCATTCGCTTCCTTCCTGGCCACTGACTCTGAGGGAGGGAGCAGCAGCACACACAGCACGCATGCACAGCCGCACTTGTAAAAGCCTCTCTGCTTGTTTGGCCACCAGACACTGCAGCCAGTGCTAGAACAGCTTAATAATGTAGCTGCATGCCTGCATCACAGCCTGGGTGGTAACAGAGCTTGTGCAGCTCAATGACCCAGATACTGGTTATATTACGGGTGTGGTATAAGGGACAGTGGGGATCCCAACAGTCAGTATCCCGACTGCCGGTGCTCTGACAGCGGGCGAGCGCAAAGAAGCCCCTTGTGGACTCTCATCACACTGTGGCAGGGCATGCTGGGATGTGTAGTCCCACAACAGAAGGAGGTCCATGAGTTTGACACCACTGTATTACACAGTAGCGCTCAGTCATTTAGCCACTGCTGCTTTAGGGGGGCATGTGGGGGGCTGGTAATGATGAGTGATGCTGCCCATCCTCTTGTGCTGCTCAACTCCGTGCTGAAGTTGCTGCAGGTACAGGTTTATTTGCCTGACTGTCCAACAGGTATGTGGTGTATGTGCTGTATCTCTACTGGGGGGGGGGGGGGGGGGGGGGGGGGGACATTGGACACATACAGTAGTATGACATATAGTGTAAGGAGAATCATGGTGTGTGGTGCATAGCGTAAGGGACATTACGGTGTGATGTATAGTGTAATGCTTTTTTTTAAAATGATTGTTACTGTCATCATTAAATATTATTGTGACTATTATTGTCATCTCCATATCCACTTCTATCTCTCTCTATGTATTCTTTCATTCATTTTATTCACTAATTTGACCCATCATACAAAGTATTTAATAACTACCTTGTCACCATTAACAAATATTTAGAGCATTAATAAATAGCATTCCTTCTCCCAAGAGATCTCTGGAACTGAGAGTACCTAATGAGAATAACAAAAACATATCAGTGCAGACATTAAAACTCTGACACTCTATTATCGTGCCTAGGGCAATCCATGTTATCAGCACTCCCTTGCTAGTCAGACCAGACAGAGATCATCACACACCATGGGGAGTGAGCACTCTGATTGGATACACACACCCACCCCAGGGTATTTCAGAGGCTTCTGGACAATCAATCAGGTTGGCCTTGAGAAAGCTTGTGCGAAGTGTATGCCGGCTAGCGGTGGTGCGACCTGGCAACGCACTTGAATGTCATTTTGATTTGTGTATTTTTTTCTTCCTTACATGTGGCCTGTTACAACTTGCCCCTTTTTAGGGAAGTGGTCTGAAGTTTGTGATATTGTCACAGTGCTGAGCCAGGCATCTGATATATTAAACTACTTAATTTCCCAGGTGATACTTTCCCTGTCATGGTATCTGGGATCAGTAGCTGCTATATATGAGATAAAGCCACAGGGCTGAAAATACAGCACCTGCTCCCGAGGTGGCCCTTCCTCACAAGCCCTGCTCAGGGTAGAGGGTGATAGTCACTGATATTGTTAACCATTTAATTCCCTTTGTGTAAACATCCTACTAGGATATCTGTGTATAAAATTATAGTCTGTGATTATAAAGGTGGTTTCTCCCCATAAGACCTTATTCAAGGTGGAAGTGTAATATCTGCTTCGGTATACAAACAGCCATTTAGGTTAATTACTGAATCACCTTACTAATACCACTTTATATAGGACTTTACTTGAAAGAGCCTGAACCACAGCACTGGTACTACTTGTGATGATCACACATGTATAAAGACACTACCAATCTGCCATTTATTAAAAACAGGTGTAATATGACACAACTATTGTCGACACATATATGTCTACAAGTGCATGCTGGAATACTATATCTA